>NC_091283.1:638985966-639286948 GCF_032444005.1 Ranitomeya imitator | reverse complement strand
GCTGAGTTTTCCTACAATAATCATGTTGGTGAGTCCTCCTCTAACTCCCCATTTTTCATTGTTTATGGACAGCATCCTGAGATCCCAACTCCACTGCCTCTTGCTTCCGGCAATCCTGCAGCTGAGTCCCAAGGACTTCACAAAAGTCTGGACTGAGACGAGGACCTCACTGGAGCGGGCATCGGTTCGAGCCAAGGAACATGCAGATAAGAGACGTCTGGATCCTCCACCTTTCCAACCCGGAGATAAGGTATGGCTGTCTTCCAGGCACATCCGTCTTAAAGTCCCTTCTTATAAGCTGGCTCCTCGTATCATCAGTCCCTTTGAAGTGCTCCACCGGATCAACGATGTGTGCTATCATTTGAAATTGGCTGCCTCCTTACGGATGCATAACTCCTTCCATGTATCCCTGCTGAAACCAGTTGTTCTCAGTCGCTTCACCCAGGATCCAGGTAATTTTCCTTCTCCTGTCAGTTCCGAGGATGTCTATGAAGTGAAGGACATCCTGGCCATGAAGAAAAGAGGGGGCAGGTCACTCTTTCTGGTTGACTGGAAGGGATACGGCCCTGAAGAGAGATCCTGGGAGCCTGAGGAAAACATTAATGCCCCGGTTCTTCTTAGAAGGTTCCTGGCAGGTTTGAAGAAGAGGGGACATAAGGAGGGGGGTACTGTCATGCCCTCAGCCGCAGGTCCGGTCTCCGCTGCGCAGGGAGATCGGCGCCTATCACACAGCATTACTCACCCTGTATGTGGCTCCAGACGATCAGCGGCTCCTTTCTCTGCTAAGAACCTGCATCCGCTTGGCAGGTCTCCTGGAAATGCTCCAAGTATTCTACAGTGTTGCTAGTTTGTCAGTACGGGTCGTCCTCTGGTCCTGGTTTCGTGGCATTCAGGCCACCTGGTGTTGTAAAGGGGGAATCCCTGTATAGGGGTACACCTTGCCCGATGCTCCACTACGTGGTACAGTGTTGTGATCCAGAGGTTCTTTCCCTCTAACACCTTTTTCCTTTTTGTTTTTACCTTGTTTTTGGTTTATGAGATCCACTCTCCTGTCTTTTGAGGATCGTGTATACAGCCGCCACTGCACCATCAGTGGTCTAGAGAGTCCACTATACCTTGTCATACCCTGTGGGCGTTACACTACTGGTGAATGAGGAGATGCTGCCAGTGCAGCTTCAGTGACTAGCGGTGACATCACTGATGCTGCGCTACCTCACAGCCTGAACTGTGATGAACTCTGGAGTGTGGGTAGTTTTCAGCTGGGGCAGTCGCATCTGTATGTAAACCATATCATCTATCCTGTCGGCTCCTGCAGTGATTTTACAGAAGCAAACAAATAAATTACCGGCTATTCTTCTATCTCTCTATGAAATATAAAGACATATATATATGTGTGTCACTGACATATGTAATGATGCTGGGGGTAAGCCTAGGGAGCGCTAGCAGGGGACGCAGTCCTGCATACAGGGAGTGGAGAGACCGTGGAGCGCAGTACACACAGGAGCTGAGCTGAGCCGATCACGTGATCCTAGGAGATACGATGGGGGTGGAACTACCACGCGAGACGACAGGGAGCCGGCCAATGGCGCAGAATACAGGGCACAAGACGATAACATAGTCAAAGGTGAGCCAAGGGTCAGAAGCCAGACGGGAGCAAGGTAACCAGGGGCAAGACAGAAGAGTAAACAGAGACTAGCCAAGGAGTCAGAGAACCAGGAAGGACAGAGCCGTACAGAGTGAAAGACAAAGGCAGTAGTTTAAGGGACAAACCGGGTCATACACAGCAAAGCTTCACACACACAGAGGCACAATGATTACAGATGAGTAACCAGGAACAGCTGCCACTAGCCCAGTAAACGGACGTATAACCGACATCGGACCCAGGAACTACCAGCATTAAATAGCCATCCCAGAAGCCAAAGAGAGGCAAACTAACTTAACCCTGACCTGACCAGGATGGAGCAAGGACCATCACATCCTGAGTCATGACAGTACCCTCCTCTCAACAGGGGCCACTGGACCCCCAGACCTCCCAGGGAATCGGGCAGGAAAAGACCGCACCAGACAATCGGCATGCACTGATCAGGCAGGAACCCAAGATCGGTCCTCCGGACCATACCCTTTCCAGTGCACAAGATACTGAAGGGTACGACAGACCATCCGAGAATCCACGATGTGCTCCACCTCGTACTCCACCTGACCATCAACCAAAACAGGTGGCGAGGAACCAAATTACCCTTCCTCAACAACCCTCAAAGGTTTCAATAGGGCCTTATGGAATACATTGGGGATCCTAAAAGACGATGGGAGACACAACAGAATACTGGGTTATCTACTTCCGTGATCTTATAAGGGCCAATAAACTTAGGCCACAATTTCGCCAAAGGAACCTTAAGCTTAATGTTCCTAATAAACAGCCATGCTTTATCCCCAACCTGGAGAGTAAGTCCCACAGCCCGTCTCCTGTCCGTAAAAGCCTTGAACTTCCTCTGAGCCTCCCCAATATTCCTCTGGATCTCCCACCATAACTCCCCCAACCGCCGTACCGCTGCACCAGCCCCAGGGCAACCGGAGTCCAAGTGGGAAAACTCCCCGAAGTGTGGATTGAACCAGTGATAGGGAAATCAGGGACCACCTTAATGTATTCTCATAATTCATACATATGTCTCTGAATATGTCCAGACATGTTTCACCTTTGCTAAGACTGATTCTGCTGACTATTGACTAAAGTTGTTGACAGGGTAAGGCCAATCTAGATGGGACTTAGGACCTCCAACACTACATGTCTATCCATAGTCCATTTCTTGTGTAAGAATCGCCTGTCTACAGCTCTGGCCTTATTGGAAATAAACATGATAAATTAAGGATGATCTCATATGTAATAAACAGCTGATTTGCGCTCAAACATGATGTATACGCCTACTCAAAAGTGTATATAACTGAATGTCCTTCCTGGAATAAACTTACGGCTGGATACAGATTCATCCCTGTCTCTGTCCGTCATTCTCCAGAGAAGCTCACACATTTGGCAGCCATCCAATATCCCTGAGGGTCTGACTTGCAGACCGCCCTAACATTTTTTGGCGTCCCTAGGTGGGCGACCAAATGGAAGACCACCAATATCTGGAAGTCCGGCAGCCACAGACCTGAGACCAGGACACACAGACAACATCACCGGTGAAGGTAAGAACCTTAGCTTCTTACAATCTATCTTTGTGTCTCCACCTGTCTCACAAATCTGCAGCCGAATTTCAAGGTATGATATAGTCGGATCTTCCTACAAGGCCGTCCATATTATTTGGCAAAGAACCATAGAATATGAAGTGATATTTAAAAGGCATATTGGATTGGTCAATTTTATGTGCTGTTATACGTCTTGTTATATGTCTAGCACATGACTGAAGAGTGAATGAGTGTGTGACTCACCCTTGAGGAGACGTCCTCTTAGAGAGTGATAGAGATACGGTGTAAAAAGCCGGTTGAATCGAATTAGGGTCTCTGCAGTTCCCTACGGTGACTCCTTGGGGCATCCTGGGTCAGAGATCAAGTCTGTCTGTGTCTATCTGTCCTTGCACACACAAGCTGCCCCTCCCTAGATGGTGCTGGTAGGTCGGGAGAGAATTTTGGTCACATTAATCTGCCTGCTGTTAGCTAGTTTTGTTCTCTGGTTAGTATACAGAGTTCCTGTGTATGCCATATTATGTCTGAAGGAAGATCAGGAGGCCTGAGTAGGATTAGTGAGTGACGCTGCGGCGGTCACAAGGGCCAAATCACTAATCATCCCCGCAGTCTGCACGCCTATTGGCTGAGTTTTTAGCATAGGTTACGAAACGAGCGGAAAAGGGGAACTATGCTTCTGCACACCTGAACTGTGAAAACGGTGGAGGTTAGAAAGTGTAGATATTTAGGGTATTAGTACCATAGGAACAGGAAATAGAGGCCGTGAGAGGTGGGCACAATAAGGGGCTACACATTAAAGCAGTGAAATATCAGTGTCAGTCAGAAAGACCAGAGAACATAGAGAGCGAGAGGGAGAGCAGGCAGAAATGGGAAATATAGATAGTAAAGAGCATAGGGAGGGGTGCAGCGCCCATGAGATAGTGAAGAAAAGGAAAGGCAAAGCTGCTGTGAAGGACTCTAGAAAGTTGTTAAAAGGATTAGGAATGAAGAATGACCCGCTATATTCTTTCCTCTGGGACTCAGCTTTAGCAGGGAGTATGGGATGGATTACGGATAATAAGTTATTGATACAGGCAAGGGCTTGGGCAGATGTAGCAAAGGAGTTAAAAAGAGAAGGAGGATAGGTTAAGGTAGAAACACTGCAAGGAATGAGGTTCAGACAGAAGACAAAAATGCCTCCGCCATATCAACCCCGCCTCATGGCTCCTGCCCTGCCAGGTCCAGAAGGGTGGGTGTGTGTGTGGACAGCAGAACCCCGACTGGCATGAACAATGTTCTGCCTGCGGGAGACCGAGACCCTACGGGGCAACAACGACAGGACTTTATCCTGTCATCCACACACAAACTAGAACACAAAACCCTGGGCGCAATGTGACAATAAAATCAGAAAGAAACATAGGCACATCAGTAGATGACAGAGACTATCAACCTCCACTCCTCCACACCTTGGACGAAACTGGCGTCCAGACCCATATGACTTACCCATGACCTTCTATAGATGGATGGTAGGATTGAATAATACCTACACATGTACTTGGGTAGACTTAGAGTCCATCTTGAGGGGGAAAATTGGGGACGCAAGAAAGGAGTCAGTTCTGGATGCAATAAAGAGGGCAGGGAGAGGATATGGTTTAGAACAGGACCTGGGTACACAATATGTCAGAACTGTGGAATCAGGAATAGACTTCCTACAGGGTCTACATGCATGGTGCCAGGACAAGGTGGGGGAATCTACAATTTCCCTACTAGACATAGTACAAGGTCCTAATGATACAGTAGAACACTTCTGGGGGAACTTGAAGCTTAGACACGCAGATTTGGGCTATGGAGACATGGGGGATGCAGGTAGGAGACTTTTTCATGGGGCATTCATGGCGGGGCTAAAGCCACAGCTCAGGCAGAAGGTCCAGGCAGCTAAGCCCGACTGGAGAATATGCCAAATAGAGGAGTTGGTGCGGGTGGCAAAAGGGGTGGAATTAGATCAGAAGGCAAAGCCAGTACAGATACATTATGCTTCCAATGATGTTCAGGGGCACAGGACAAATTCTGCCAGAAGGGACCGGCGACAGATGGAGTGCTATAACTGTGGGAAGAGGGGGCATATCAGCCGTCAGTGCAGGGCACCCAGGAAAGAGACTCAGCCCAAGACGGACGCCCCAACCCAAAACCCACAATAGGAAACAGGCAACCCCATAGCCATCTACCCCCTTAGGGCACCAACACACCGAAGCTCACAAGGGGTAGTCCCAGTACATCTCCCAGATGGTAGAAAAATCCCATTCCTGGTGGATACGGGATGTTATGGACCTGGTGGTTAGGAGCACCCGGAACGACCTGATGGGTAAACTAACACAGGACAAGCTCTGGGAAGTGGGAGCTCTGCTGACCGCAACCCCTAATCCTATCACACACACTAGAAATAGCCGTGGAGCGTACCTAACGCTGCCTAGACGCCTCTTCACAGCCTAAGAGCTAACTAGCCCTAGAGATAGAAAATAAAGCCTACCTTGCCTCAGAGAAATTCCCCAAAGGAAAAGGTAGCCCCCCACAAATATTGACTGTGAGTTAAGATGAAAGTCACAAACACAGAAATGAAACAGGTTTCAGCAAAGGAGGCCAGACTTACTAAATAGACTGAGGATAGGAAAGGTATCTTTGCGGTCAGCACAAAATCTACAAAAAGACCACGCAGAGTGAGCAAAAAGACCCCCGCACCGACTCACGGTGCGGAGGTACCACTCTGCATCACAGAGCTTCCAGCTAGCAAGGCAAAATCATGATAGCAAGCTGGACAAGAAAACAATGAACAAATAATTAACTAGCAGGGACTTAGCTTCTGCTGGAGTAGACAGGTCACCAGAAAGATCCAAGAGCGAACTGAACCAGTACAAGAACATTGACAGCTGGCATGGAGTAACGATCTGAGTGGAGTTAAATAGAGCAGCCAGCCAAAGAATAAACTAAGTCACCTGTGGAAGGAACCTCAGAACCAGCAGCTCCACTCACAGCCACCAGAGGGAGTCCATGGACAGAACTCGCCGAAGTACCATTCATGACCACAGGAGGGAGTTCGATAACAGAATTCACAACAGCGGGGGCAGCCAAAACAGTAATCCGCCAGGAACATGTCAAATCATCAGACATATCTGACGACACCCTCTACACTCAAGGTTTTGAGGGACTGATCCAAGAATGTAAATTGACTAAACCACTGCCCCTCCTCTTAGTTGACCACACCTGTCTTGCAAGGCTGCTGATCAGTGAAAAGTCACCTGTCAATCTGCTAGGTTCTGATATACTACAGGCAATACAAGCACACATCATGTACGAACCTGACGGTACTGTTAAGTTGACAGCTGGTATTCCAGAAGCTGCGCTATGTGAAGTGCTGGCGTGCCTGCATGTGTCTGACTCCCCCTCCCCTCCTGAAGCAGATGAATCACTAGCACAAGTCCCAGACTCGCTGTGGGCAAAGTCCAAAACTGATATCGGACATATGCCTGTTCCTCCCGTAATGATTAACTTGAAGCCAGGAGCAAAGCCACCTCAAGTTAGGCCTCGACCAATCAGCGACGGGCACAGCGATGATGATGTCATAAAGGAAGTAGACATCCCACGTCTCTGATTCAGCGACGGGCACAGTATCGACGTAGATGTCATAATGGTTGCCATGGCGACGATGATGTTATAAAGGTTGCCTCGACCAATCAGCGACGGGCACAGTCTGCCGCAAATTCTGGAATCATTATTGTCCGTATACTACGGGGACATGCATATTCTAGAATACAACAATCTAGTTGGAAATAAACATGATAAATTAAGGATGATCTCATATGTAATAAACAGCTGATTTGCGCTCAAACATGATGTATACGCATACTCAAAAGTGTATATAACTGAATGTCCTTCCTGGAATAAACTTACGGCTGGATACAGATTCATCCCTGTCTCTGTCCGTCATTCTCCGGAGAAGCTCACACATTTGGCAGCCATCCAATATCCCTGAGGGTCTGACTTGCAGACCGCCCTAACACCAGAAATTGCAGAAGAAAGGAGAGATGCCTGTGGAGTGATTAACACGGTTATTGAACGCAAACTCCGCTAATGGCAAGGTCTAATACCAATTATCCTGTCTGGAAGTGGAAAGACATTGCAAAATTTGCTCCAACGACTGGTTGATCCTTTCAGTCTGACCATTGGTCTCTGGATAGTATGCAGACAAAAAGGACAATACAGCACCCAGTTTATTGCAAAACGCCCTCCAAAACCTGGATACAAACTGCACTCCAAGATCAGACACAACACTCAAGGGCACACCTGTTATGAACAGGTAATTCAGAACCACAATGGACCTTGAAGTTCAGAGCACACAAGGTGACCTGACATTTACCAAAAACATAGGACGAGCTCTGAGACGTGGAAACTCTGCTGACCGCAATCCTTAATCCTAACACACCACACTAGAGGTAGCCGTGGATTGCGCTTAACGCTCCCTATGCAACTCGGCACAGCCTGAGAAACTAACTAGCCCTGAAGATAGAAAAATAAGCCTACCTTGCCTCAGAGAAAATTCCCCAAAGGAAAAGGCAGCCCCCCACATATAATGACTGTGAGTACAGATGAAATACAAACACAGAGATGAAATAGATTTAGCAAAGTGAGGCCCGACTTACTGAATAGACCGAGGATAGGAAAGATAGCATTGCGGTCAACACAAAAACCTACAAACAACCACACAGAGGGGCAAAAAGACCCTCCGCACCGATTAACGGTACGGAGGTGCTCCCTCTGATTCTCAGAGCTTCCAGCAAGCAAGAAAAACCAATATAGCAAGCTGGACAGACAATATAGCAAACAAAAATAACACAAGCAGAACTTAGCTTATGCAGGATAGAGAGGCCACAGGAACGATCCAGGAGGAAGCAAGACCAATACTAGAACATTGACTGGAGGCCAGGATCAAAGCACCAGGTGGAGTTAAATAGAGCAGCACCTAACGACTTAACCTCATCACCTGAGGAAGGAAACTCAGAAGCCGCAGTACCACTCTCATCCACCAAAGGAAGCTCATAGACAGAACCAGCCGCAGTACCACTCACGACCACAGGAGGGAGCTTGGCCACAGAATTCACAACACACACCATGCAAACAAACCACATGCTGTGCAAACAACCTGGACAAGGTCACCGCAGAAGGCAAACCTGCCAAGGGTACGAAGTGTGCTTGTTTAGTAAACCTGTCCACCACAAACCATATCACATTATTATCCTTGGAAGAGGAAAGATTGGTGATAAAATCCATGGACAAATGTGTCCATGGTCTATCAGGAACTGGCAAAGGCACCAATTCCCCGGCCAGCCGGTTATGAGAGCTCTAAGCACGGACACAAATTTCACAAGCAGACACAAACTTCTTCACATCAGACGTAAGCGAAGACCACCAGAAAACCCTTGCGACGGCCCCACGAGTTGCCGAGATCCCAGGATGTCCACTCAGAGCTAAATCATGGAACTCCAGAAGAACCCTGAGGCAAAACTGAATTGGAACAAACAGTTTATCAACCGGTTTGGACGGGAGAGCTTGACGCTGAGCTTCTCGAAACTCCCGTTCCAACCCCAATGACACATCAGCCACCACCACCCCAAGTTGAAGAATGAAGGATGGAAGTTTGGGGGGGAGAAACCGGATCCAGACTCTGGGACAAGGCATCGGCCTTTACATTCTTGAATCCAGGAAGAAAAGTAATCGAGAACTGGAACCGGGAAAAAAATGACCATCTAGCCTGCCTTGGGGTCAACCTTTTAGCAGACTCAATGTAAGCCAGGTTCTTGTGATCAGTAACCACCGTAATGGGATGAGCCGCCCCATCCAAAAAATTGCCTCTATTCCTCAAAACCCAACTTAACCGCCAGCAATTCCTAATTGCCCACATCATAATTTCTTTCTGCTGGGGAGAACTTCTTAGGGAAGAAGGCACATGGTCTCAGATTAGCCAAAGTGGCGGGCCCCTGGATAACTCTGCCCCCACCCCCACCTCCGAGACATCAACTTCTACCACAAAGGGCTCAGATGGATCTGGTTGAAACAGAACCAGGGCAGTCATGAAACATCTTTTCAAAGATAGAAGCGCCGCTACTGCTGAGGCTGACCAGTTCTTAACATCAGCCCTTTCTTGCGTCAAATCAGTGAAGGGCTTGACCACTTGTGAGAATCCCTTAACAAACCTCCGGTAATAATTGGCGAATCCCAAGAAGCACTGAAGACCCTTCAGGTCAAGGGGCTGCACCCAATATCCAATGGCCTGAACCTTCTTGAGATCCATAAGGAAGAGACAATGAACTCCAAAAAAGACAGATCCTGGACAAAAAAATGACCATTTCTCTAACTTAATGAAGAGCTGGTTCTCCCTGAGTCTCTGGAGAACTGCCTGAAGATGACCAATATGGGCTAGTTTATCAGATAAATAAACTAGAATATCATCTAAGTATATAATCACAAACCACCCGATGAAATCAGAGAACACATAATTGATAAAGTTCTGGAAGACCACAGAAGCATTGGTCAAACCAAACGGCATAACTAGATTTTCGAACAACCCTTCAGAGGTGGGAAATGCAGACTTCCACTCATCCCCCTCTCGTACCCGGATTAGGTTATATGCTCCCCACAAGTCCAGCTTGGAAAACTATTTGGCCCCAGACAATTGATTACACAAATTGGGAATGAGTGGAAGGGAATATGTGTTTCTTACGGTAATCTTATTAAGTTCCTGAAAGTCAAGGCATGGGTGGAGACCAAATATCAAACGAAAAAATAAAAGACAGCAGCACTCACCAGTTTGCTGATTTTGATGTGTTTAATCCAATATGCAGATTATCTCAAAACACATACTGAGAAATAGCGAGGGTGCGAGGAGTGCAGGTGGACGACGGCCGTTTCGTGCAATCAGCACATATTTCTCAGTATGTGCTTTGAGATAATCTGCATATTGGATTAAACACATCGAAATCAGCAAACTGGTGAGTGCCGCTGTCTTCTATTTTTTCGTTTGATATTTGATATACAGTGCCTCAATCAAGCTGAGCACCAGAAATCCAGTTGCTTCTGACTGTGTGCAAGTGAATGGGGAAACGTGATTGCAGTGTCTCCTGCTGTGAGCTCTATGGACCTAGTGCCATTCCGTTTCTGAAGATTTAAAACTATGGGTGGAGACCACCGTCTTTTTTTTTTACAAAAAAAGAATCCTGCAGCAACAGGAGACACAGAAGGGCGGATATGTCCCTTGTGGAGACTCTCAAATATATATTCCTTCATAACTGCCCGCTCAGGAGCAGACTGGTTGAACAATCGGGCCTTAGGCAATTTGGCCCCTGGAATCAGGTCGATGGCACAATCAAAAGGGTGGTGCGGTGGTAACCCCTTGGCCTGACTTTCGGAGAACACATCCTCAAAGTCCTTCAGGTACTCCAGAATACCTTCCAGACCAACAGACAACACAGATGCAGAAATCAGACATTTATTTTCACAATTCGGCCTCCATTTGACAATCTCCTGTGCCTCCCAGTCAATGACTGGATTATGACATTGCAACCAAGGGAATCCCAAAACCAACCAGGCAAGGAGGTTGTCCAGAATGAAGCAGGCTGTATGCTCCACCTTAAGGATGAATTCCTTAGTAACAGAATGGATCCTGTCCTTGATAAAAGGTGTAGAGTCAATAGCCACAACCTTCATGGGTTTCTCCAACCTCACAATGGGCCACCAATTTTGAGTCAATCAAATTTACTGAAGATCCACAATCCGCAAAAGTAGAAGAAGAAAAAAAGCAATTGTTCACACCAACTTCCACTTTTAGTAATGACTTGAAGACTGAGGAAAAAAGGACCTGAGGGTCTGGGTAACCTCCTTGGCAGCTACCCAGACCTAGGCGTTTCCAGAGACCTTGGAAACTGGCGGACAGGAGGGACAGTCCTTTCTCCAATGGCCCAGAGATCCACAGTAAAAGCAGAGTTTGGTTTCCTTTCAATGTCTCCTCTCTTTCTTTCATGGAGACAGACCCCACCTCCATGGGCTCAACTGATGGTGAAGGTTCAGGTTTAACTGGCAACAACAAAGCCTCACATTGCATAACTCCTCTCTCCCACACCCTGCAGTCCATTCAGGTGGCTTGTTTCATGGCCTCCTCCAGAGAGTTGGGTGGTGGATGTAGGGCCATGCATCCTTTAAATGCTCAGATAGACCCCTACGGAAAGGCCCTCTGAGTGCTGAGTCTTTCCAAGACACTACTGGTGGCAATCGTCTATGCTCAGAACAGTACCACTCAGCAGAGAGCTTTCCCTGGGTGAGACCCATGATCGTGTCCTCAGCCAATCTCACTCGATCGGATTCATTGTAAATCAGACCCAGGGACTCAAAGAACCGATCAACAGACAACCTCTCAGGGGAGGTGGGGGTAAGGAGAAAGGAAATGTGGATCCAGCTCTGGGAATAAAATGTAAAAAACTTTATTAGTTCACATTAAAATGCTGCAGAGACATGACCGACATAGTGGGTAAAGGAGAGCAACCAGCACCCGACTGGACGCGTTTCGAGCAACAAATGTGCCCTTAGTCCTCAGTATGCTGATAGAAACACAGGTTGCAATAAGTATGTTCACAGCAGGTGAGTACAATTAAAATGGACATGTGATATAGATACAAACGTGATAAACTCAACATAGTGAACAAATTAAAACTGCTTGACGAAAGGTTGACAGAAAAATATGTAAATAAAGAACGTGCGATTACATGGAAAAAATGGAAAAAATGAAAATAATAATAAGGAAAGAAAAAAAAACAAAAAAAAAAACACAAGATTCGTTAGTAATGGAGCATAATCTCCTTTCTAAGATTTAACCCCGAAGGGGCTCTGGTATTGACTCTGAAAATCCAGAAAGCCTCCCTATCACGCAGTTTTTTTTCCCGATCACCACCACGTATATCTTTATGTATTTGCTCAATGGCAAATGTCTTAAGATGCATAGTTTGCCTGTTATGATTATTAATAAAGTGGTTAGATACATTGGATACATGTCGAAGTGTGGGATGTACTATATCATAAAGATGTTCTCTGAATCTTTCTCTGAACTTCCTAATAGTGGATCCAACATAGAACAATTTACATTCAGTACATTCAACAATGTAAACCACATGATCAGAGTTACAATTGAGAATTTTTTTTATGGGAAAAGTGGAAGGAGAAAGCCCAAGACTGTGGCCCCTCTCCAGGGGTGGATTAAGGGTAGCCAGGGCCCCGGGCTGTTCACACACTGTGGGCCCCCCCGGTCATGTGACAGGGGTCATGTGACGGGGGTCATGTGACGGGGGTCATGTGACGGGGGTCATGATATACCCGAACCAGATTATACCAGAAAAATGGCCGGGCCCTACTCTACTGTAACCTATTAAATATTTGTTAAAATCTGCAATACAATTTAGGTATATCTTGACCAATAATATCACATACAAGGAACAAATACAACCGCACCGTGACCAGACCACAAATTACAACCACAGTGATCGAATAATATCACATACAAGGGACAAATACCACCGCACCATGTCAAGACCACATATTATAACCACTTGGTGACCAAATAGCACATACAAGGGACAAATACCACAACACCATTTCCAGACCACATATTACCACCACATAGTGACTGAGTACCACAATACTGATCAGTAATAAAAAAACAAAAACACAATACTATCACCATAAGTGCCAGTATTCACAGGAGATCTGTACTTAGTATGCAGTGTCTGTGTAGAGGTAATACAGTGATCACTGGTGACATTGTACACAGGACCGCTGTATATAGTATACAGTGTATAGTGTCAGTGTATAAGCAACACTGACTCACCAGTGATGTCTCTAGGAGAACTCCTTCATCTTTCATCCAGCACAGACTGCCATCATTACTTCCAGCCAGGACTCGTTTCTGCAGGAAATAACACAGTTATCTCGAGCTCCACTTGCAGAACACATTACTTAATTTTTCACAACTTCTACATTACACCACATGAAGAAAAAAAGGCGATATAGTGTCACTCTGCACAATAACAGGACCGCCCCCCCCCATTTAAAACAGTATACTCAAAAAATAAAATAAATACATCACTGCAGTAATAATATCCCTTAATTAGCCCCTATGGTAATAATATTCCCCACCCTGGCTCCGTTTATCTCATTCCTGGCTCCAGCCATATGTTCTCCCATCCTGCACTCATGAGTATCCATTCTACTCCATATGATCTCCACATCCTGCCCCATCTGTCTCCATCGTATCCATCCTGCCCCATGATCCAATCCTGCCCCATGTCTCCAATCATGCCCCGTGTCTACATTCTGCCCATGCCTCCAGTCCTGCCCCCAGTGTGTCCAGCATATTACCCCCAGTGTGTCCAGCATATTACCCCCAGTGTGTCCAGCAATCTGCCCTAGTATGTCCAGCATATTGCCCCCAGACAGTGTGTCCAGCAATCTGCCCCAGTGTGTCCAGCATATTACCACCAGTGTGTCCAGCAATCTGGCCCAGTGTCTCCAGCATTGCCCCAGTGAGTCCAGCAATCATCTGCCCCAGTGTATCCAGCATTGCCCCAGTGTGTCCAGCAATCATCTGCCCCAGTGTCTCCAGCAATCATCTGCCCCAGTGTCTCCAGCAATCATCTGCCCCAATGTCTCCAGCAATCTGCCCCAGTGTCTCCAGCAATCTGCCCCAGTGTCTCCACCAATCTGCCCCCAGTGTCTCCAGCAATCTGCCCACAGTGTGTCCTCCAGCAATCTGCCCCAGTGTCTCCAGCATTGCCCCACTGTCTCCAGCAATCTGCCCCACTGTCTCCAGCAATCTGCCCCACTGTCTCCAGCAATCTGCCCCACTGTCTCCAGCAATCTGCCCCACTGTCTCCAGCATTGCCCCTAGTGTGTCCTCCAGCATTGCCCCCCAGTGTGTGCTCCAGCAATCTGCCCCACTGTCTCCAGCATTGCCCCACTGTCTCCAGCATTGCCCCACTGTCTCCAGCATTGCCCCCAGTGTGTCCTCCAGCAATCTGCCCCAGTGTCTCCAGCATTGCCCCACTGTCTCCAGCAATCTGCCCCACTGTCTCCAGCAATCTGCCCCACTGTCTCCAGCAATCTGCCCCACTGTCTCCAGCATTGCCCCCAGTGTGTCCTCCAGCATTGCCCCCCAGTGTGTGCTCCAGCAATCTGCCCCACTGTCTCCAGCATTGCCCCACTGTCTCCAGCATTGCCCCACTGTCTCCAGCATTGCCCCCAGTGTGTCCTCCAATCTGCCCCAGTGTCTCCAGCATTGCCCCCCAGTGTGTCCTCCAATCTGCCCTACTGTCTCCACCATTGCCCCCAGTGTGTCCTCCAATCTGCCCCAGTGTCTCCAGCATTGCCCCCAGTGTGTCCTCCAATCTGCCCTACTGTCTCCAGCATTGCCCCCAGTGTGTCCTCCAATCTGCCCCAGTGTCTCCAGCATTGCCCCCAGTGTGTCCTCCAATCTGCCCTACTGTCTCCAGCATTGCCCCCAGTGTGTCCTCCAATCTGCCCTACTGTCTCCAGCATTGCCCCCAGTGTGTCCTCCAATATGCCCCAGTGTCTCCAGCATTGCCCCCCAGTGTGTCCTCCAATCTGCCCTACTGTCTCCAGCATTGCCCCCAGTGTGTCCTCCAATCTGCCCCAGTGTCTCCAGCATTGCCCCACAGTGTGTCCTCCAGCATTGCCCCCCAGTGTGTCCTCCAGCATTGCCCCCCAGTGTGTCCACCGCACCGATAACTGATCCAAAAAAAAAACAAAAAAAAAGCAAAAACAAGCAGTCTCCTCACCTGTCCGCGCTCCAGGCGGCGAGCTCCCTGCAGCAGCGCACACTCGCCGGCGACTGACAATGACGTCAGACGCCGGCGACGTGTGCGCTGCGGCCGACATCAGCTGCCAGCCTCCAATTGGCTGGCGGCTGTTGTTGTTAACTATTGACGTGCGGGCGCGTGCCCGCACATCAATAGGAAACCGCCGCAGCGCCGGAAGGGGCCCGGTGAGCAGATGAGAAGGGGCCCAATGCGGGCCCCCTCTCTCTGCCCACCGGATCCGGGGGGCAAATAAACGCCGGCCCGGCGGGCAGTCACAGAGGATTATCAGAGGGTTAATCTGCGGTAGCCCAGGGCCCCCCCAGACCACTGGGCCCTGGGCTACCGCCCATATTGACCCTCTGATAATCCGCCCTGCCCCTCTCATAAGAGAGATATCACTAATCCCACCATCTGACTCTCATCACCCGAGGACCGAGGGCACATGGAAAACAGTAATTTGCAACTCTCTGTAAACAGCCAGAATTTACATTTATCCCCAGAAAAGGTATCCAGAAGTTTGACAGAGAGTTCAGGAGAGGACAAGGAAACATCTGACACAGCACCACCGATATTGCCAGACGGAAAAGAGGCACCCCAAACAGAGTTAACAGTATCAGCGCCAACTCCCTTTGCACCTGTGGGTGAGAAGCGACCAAATCTCTTTGCTCAACAGACAGGTTCGGCATCATTTCGGTCAGGTTAGCCACCTGATCCGACAAAGCACGAAGTGGGTCCATGACACACAGTGAATCACAAAGTCCCCACAAAATTGTCTGGGTCGAGAATAATGTAATGTAATAACAATAATAATAATAATGTAATGACACTGGGAAAGTGTCACTGGGTAAGCCTAGGGGACGCTAGTGGATCGCCCCCAGACACAGGGCCATGCGTTCTCGGTACCGGGCCTCTCTGCTTCGGTTCGGAGGCTGTCACGGTGGCTAGACCCGGTCCGCGACCCTGCTAAGGGGTGTCCAATAAAGGTGGTGCAGTCTGTCAGGGGTTCGTGACGCCACCTATGGTGTTCGGTCAGGGTGACCGACGCTGCTATGGGGTCCGCTGGGATGATGGAATGGCAGTTGGATGGTATAAAAAAAGGGGAAGAAGCCAGCACTGCTTATGGTCAGAACGCAATAACTGAAGTGCAATTGCACATAAATTCTAACTGTATTTCAAATATGAGACATTTAGCAAACAATTGATCAATTCTTTGAGCTACCCCGCCACTTCACGGCATTCTCATAATGGGGCAGTCCTAATCTACGTATTTTATTTACGTTGTGCCATTATGGCCTCCTGAATGTATAAAGAATATTAAAAAAAAAAAAAGGACCACATTACATACGAACTGTACCTGGAGCATTTTCAGAATCACTCCCTTGGTGCCAGGAAAGGCTAGCGCAGGTAAAGGCCCATCAGGTCCAGTGCGGACATTTCAGATCTGGCTTCCACACTGCCAAACCCGCACCAAAGATGAAGGGTGAGACAGGCAGAGACACAGGTGCACAATTAACTGGAGCCTGAGGCAGGGCAGGGCTGCTGTGTGTGTGCACAGCAGCCTATCAATCACAGTGAACACAGAAAGAATGGCGCACATAACCCAGCGTGCGCGGCAACAGTGGTGGTCAGCCACATACCAATACAAAGCAAAAAAAGGGGAAGAAGCCAGCACTGCTTATGGTCAGAACGCAATAACTGAAGTGCAATTGCACATAAATTCTAACTGTATTTCAAACATGAGACATTTAGCAAACAAATTGATCAATTCTTTGAGCTACCCCGCCACTTCACGACATTCTCATAATGGGGCAGTCCTAATCTACATATTTTATTTACGTTGTGCCATTATGGCCTCCTGAATGTATAAAGAGTATTAAAAAAAAAAAAAGGACCACATTACATGCGAACTGTACCTGGAGCATTTTCAGAATCACTCCATTGGTGCCAGGAAAGGCTAGCGCAGGTAAAGGTCGATCAGGTCCAGTGCGGACATTTCAGATCTGGCTTCCACACTGCCAAACCCGCACCAAAGATGATGGGTGAGACAGGCTGAGACACAGGTGCACAATTAACTGGAGCCTGAGGCAGGGCAGGGCTGCTGTGTGTGTGCACAGCGGCCTATCAATCACAGTGAACACAGAAAGAATGGCGCACTGCTGTGAATTCTGTTGTTAAACTCCCTCCTGTGGTCATGAATGGTACTTCGGCTGGTTCTGTCCATGGGCTTCCTCTGGTGGTTGTGAGTGGGGCTGCGGCTTCTGAGTTTCCTTCCACAGGTGACGAGGTTAATTCGTTGGCTGGCTGCTCTATTTAACTCCACTTAGATCATTGCTCCATGCCACCTGTCAATGTTCCAGTATTGGTCTGTTCGCTCCTGGATCGTTCTTGTGACCTGTCTTCTCCAGCAGAAGTTAAGTTCCTGCTTGTTTTTCTCTTGTTTGCTATTTTTCTGTCCAGCTTGCTATTTTGATTTTTGTCTTGCTTGCTGGAAGCTCTGGGACGCAGAGGGAGCGCCTCCGCACCGTGAGTCGGTGCGGAGGGTCTTTGCGCCCTCTGCGTGGTTTTTTTGTAGTTTTTGTGCTGACCGCAAAGTCACCTTTCCTATCCTCTGTCTGTTCAGTAAGTCGGGCCTCTCTTTGCTAAATCTATCTCATCTCTGTGTTTGTGATTTTCATCTTAACTCACAGTCATTATATGAGGGGGGCTGCCTTTTCCTTTGGGGAATTTCTCTGAGGCAAGGTAGGCTTATTTTTCTATCTTTAGGGCTAGCTAGTTCCTTAGGCTGTGACGAGTTGCATAGGGAGCGTTAGGAGCAATCCACGGCTATTTCTAGTGTGTGTGATAGGATTAGGGATTGCGGTCAGCAGAGCTCCCACATCCCAGAGCATGTCCTGTATTATTATTAACTATCAGGTCTTTCCGTGTGCTCTTACCCACCTGGTCCATTATTGTCCTAACCACCAGGTCATAACAGTACAGGTGGCCCAAAGTATTAATGCATCTCAATAGAGGGATAAGAGAAGTTCTGAGACCATTTTTTTTTCTTTGCACTGTGTTTTGCCTTTCTTTTCCCCTAGACCTCTGGGTGGTTCAGGATACAGGTGTGGATATGGACATTCAAGGTCTGTCCTCTTGGATGGATAATCTCACTGCAAGGGTACAAAACATTCAAGATTTTGTGGTTCAGAATCCGATGTCAGAGCCTAGGATTCCCATTCCTGATTTGTTTTTTGGGGATAGATTGTTTCTTGCTTTGAAACCTCGCTCCTCAGGTGACCCTGTTCAACAAGTGAAAATCATTATTTCTTTGTTACGTGGTGACCCTCAAGACTGGGCATTTTCCCTTGCGCCAGGAGATCCAGCATTGTGTGATGTTGATGCGTTTTTTTCTGGCGCTTGGATTGCTTTATGATGAACCAAATTTAGTGGATCAGGCAGAGAAAATCTTGCTGGTTCTGTCAGGGTCAGGATGAGGTAGAGATATATTGTCAGAAGTTTAGGAAGTGGTCTGTACTCACTCAGTGGAATGAATGTGCCCTGGCAGCAATTTTCAGAAAGGGTCTCTCTGAAGCCCTTAAGGATGTCATGGTGGGATTTCCCATGCCTGCTGGTCTGAATGAGTCTACGTCTTTGGCCATTCAGGTCGATCGACGCTTGCGTGAGCGTAAAGCTGTGCACCATTTGGCGGTATTATCTGAGCATAGACCTGAGCCTATGCAGTGTGATAGGACTTTGACCAGAGCTGAGCGGCAAGAACACAGACGTCGGAATGGGCTGTGTTTTTACTGTGGTGATTCCACTCATGCTATCTCCGATTGTCCTAAGCGCACTAAGCGGTTCGCTAGGTCTGCCACCATTGGTACAGTACAGTCGAAATTTCTTTTGTCCGTTACTCTGATTTGCTCTTTGTCATCCTATTCTGTTATGGCATTTGTGGATTCAGGCACTGCCCTGAATTTGATGGATTTGGAGTTTGCTAGGCGCTGTGGTTTTTTCTTGGAGCCCTTGCAATATCCTATTCCATTGAGAGGAATTGATGCTACGCCTTTGGCCAAGAATAAGCCTCAGTACTGGACCCAATTGACCATGTGCATGGCTCCTGCACATCAGGAGGATATTCGCTTTTTGGTGTTGCATAATCTGCATGATGTGGTCGTTTTGGGGTTGCCATGGCTACAGGTCCATAATCCAGTATTGGATTGGAAATCTATGTCTGTGTCCAGCTGGGGTTGTCAGGGGGTAAATGGTGATGTTCCATTTTTGTCTATTTCGTCATCCACCCCTTCTGAAGTCCCAGAGTTTTTGTCGAATTACCGGGATGTATTTGATGAGCCCAAATCCAGTGCCCTACCTCCTCATAGGGATTGCGATTGTGCTATTAATTTGATTCCTGGTAGTAAGTTTCCTAAGGGCCGACTGTTCAATTTATCTGTGCCAGAACACGCCGCTATGCGGAGTTATATAAAGGAATCCTTGGAGAAAGGTCATATTCGCCCGTCGTCATCACCGTTAGGAGCAGGGTTCTTTTTTTGTGGCCAAGAAGGATGGTTCTTTGAGACCTTGTATTGATTACCGCCTTCTTAATAAAATTACAGTCAGGTTTCAGTATCCTTTGCCGCTGCTGTCTGATTTGTTTGCTCGTATTAAAGGGGCTAGTTGGTTCACCAAGATAGATCTTCGAGGGGCGTATAATCTTGTGTGTATTAAACAGGGCGATGAATGGAAAACAGCATTTAATATGCCCGAGGGCCATTTTGAGTACCTGGTTATGCCATTCGGGCTTTCCAATGCTCCATCAGTATTTCAGTCCTTTATGCATGACATCTTCCGAGAGTACCTGGATAAATTCCTGATTGTATATTTGGATGTTATATTTTGGTCTTCTCGGATGATTGGGAGTCTCACGTGAAGCAGGTCAGAATGGTGTTCCAGGTCCTTCGTGCTAATTCTTTGTTTGTGAAGGGGTCAAAGTGTCTCTTTGGAGTTCAGAAGGTTTCATTTTTGGGTTTCATTTTTTCCCCTTCTACTATCGAGATGGACCCTGTTAAAATCCAGGCCATTTATGATTGGACTCAGCCGACATCTGTGAAGAGTCTGCAAAAGTTCCTGGGCTTTGCTAATTTTTATCGTCGCTTCATCAGTAATTTTTCTAGTGTTGCTAAACCGTTGAGTGATTTGACCAAGAAGGGTGCTGATGTGGTCAATTGGTCTTCTGCGGTTGTGGAAGCTTTTCAGGAGTTGAAGCGTCATTTTTCTTCTGCCCCTGTGTTGTGCCAGCCAGATGTTTCGCTCCCGTTTCAGGTCGAGGTTGATGCTTCTGAGATTGGAGCAGGGGCTGTTTTGTCGCAAAGAAGTTCTGATGGCTCGGTGATGAAACCATGTGCCTTCTTTTCTAGAAAGTTTTCGCCTGCTGAGCGCAATTATGATGTTGGCAATCGAGAGTTGTTGGCCATGAAGTGGGCATTCGAGGAGTGGCGTCATTGGCTTGAAGGAGCCAAGCATCGCGTGGTGGTCTTGACGGATCACAAGAATTTGACTTATCTCGAGTCTGCCAAACGGTTGAATCCTAGACAGGCTCGTTGGTCGCTATTTTTCTCCCGTTTTGATTCTGTGGTTTCATACCTTCCGGGCTCTAAGAATGTGAAGGCTGATGCCCTGTCAAGGAGTTTTGTGCCCGACTCTTCGGGTGTTCCTGAGCCGGCAGGTATTCTCAGAGAAGGGGTAATTTTGTCGGCCATCTCTCCTGATTTGCGGCGGGTGCTGCAAAAATTTCAGGCTGATAGACCTGACCGTTGCCCAGCGGAGAAACTGTTTGTCCCTGATAAATGGACTAGTAGAGTTATCTCTGAGGTTCATTGTTCGGTGTTGGCTGGTCATCCTGGAATCTTTGGTACCAGAGATTTAGTGGCTAGATCCTTTTGGTGGCCGTCTTTGTCACGGGATGTGCGTTCTTTTGTGCAGTCCTGTGGGACTTGTGCTCGGGCTAAGCCCTGCTGTTCTCGTGCCAGTGGGTTGCTTTTGCCCTTGCCGGTCCCAAAGAGGCCCTGGACGCATATTTCTATGGATTTTATTTTGGATCTCCCTGTCTCTCAAAAGATGTCGGTCATTTGGGTGGTTTGTGATCGCTTCTCTAAGATGGTCCATTTGGTACCCTTGTCTAAATTGCTTTCCTCCTCTGATTTGGTGCCGTTGTTTTTCCAGCATGTGGTTTGTTTACATGGCATTCCGGAGAACATCGTTTCGGACAGAGGTTCCCAGTTTGTTTCGAGGTTTTGGCGATCCTTTTGTGCTAGGATGGGCATTGATTTGTCTTTTTCCTCGGCTTTCCATCCTCAGACAAATGGCCAAACCGAACGAACTAATCAGACTTTGGAAACATATCTGAGATGCTTTGTTTCTGGTGATCAGGATGATTGGGTGTCCTTTTTGCCTTTGGCTGAGTTCGCCCTTAATAATCGGGCCAGCTCGGCTACTTTGGTTTCGCCGTTTTTCTGCAATTCTGGTTTCCATCCTCGTTTCTCTTCAGGGCAGGTTGAGTCTTCGGACTGTCCTGGTGTAGATACTGTGGTGGATATGTTGCAGCAGATTTGGACTCATGTGGTGGACAATTTGACATTGTCCCAGGAGAAGGCTCAACGTTTCGCTAACCGCCGGCGCTGTGTGGGTCCCCGACTTCGTGTTGGGGATTTGGTTTGGTTGTCGTCTCGTTATGTTCCTATGAAGGTTTCCTCTCCTAAGTTTAAGCCTCGTTTCATTGGTCCGTATAAGATTTCTGAGGTTCTCAATCCTGTGTCATTTCGTTTGACCCTTCCAGCTTCTTTTGCCATCCATAATGTATTCCATAGGTCGTTGTTGCGGAGATACGTGGCGCTTGTGGTTCCATCCGTTGATCCTCCTGCCCCGGTGTTGGTTGAGGGGGAGTTGGAGTATGTGGTGGAGAAGATTTTGGATTCTCGTATTTCGAGACGGAAACTCCAGTACCTGGTCAAGTGGAAGGGTTATGGTCAGGAAGATAATTCCTGGGTCTTTGCCTCTGATGTTCATGCTGCCGATCTGGTTCGTGCCTTTCATTTGGCTCATCCTGGTCGGCCTGGGCGCTCTGGTGAGGGTTCGGTGACCCCTCCTCAAGGGGGGGGTACTGTTGTGAATTCTGTTGTCAAGCTCCCTCCTGTGGTCATGAATGGTACTTCGGCTGGTTCTGTCCATGGGCTTCCTCTGGTGGTTGTGAGTGGGGCTGCGGCTTCTGAGTTTCCTTCCACAGGTGACGAGGTTAATTCGTTGGCTGGCTGCTCTATTTAACTCCACTTAGATCATTGCTCCATGCCACCTGTCAATGTTCCAGTATTGGTCTGTTTGCTCCTGGATCGTTCTTGTGACCTGTCTTCTCCAGCAGAAGTTAAGTTCCTGCTTGTTTTTCTCTTGTTTGCTATTTTTCTGTCCAGCTTGCTATTTTGATTTTTGTCTTGCTTGCTGGAAGCTCTGGGATGCAGAGGGAGCGCCTCCGCACCGTGAGTCGGTGCGGAGGGTCTTTGTGCCCTCTGCGTGGTTTTTTTGTAGTTTTTGTGCTGACCGCAAAGTCACCTTTCCTATCCTCTGTCTGTTCAGTAAGTCGGGCCTCTCTTTGCTAAATCTATTTCATCTCTGTGTTTGTGAATTTCATCTTAACTCACAGTCATTATATGTGGGGGGCTGCCTTTTCCTTTGGGGAATTTCTCTGAGGCAAGGTAGGCTTATTTTTCTATCTTTAGGGCTAGCTAGTTCCTTAGGCTGTGACGAGTTGCATAGGGAGCGTTAGGAGCAATCCACGGCTATTTCTAGTGTGTGTGATAGGATTAGGGATTGCGGTCAGCAGAGCTCCCACATCCCAGAGCTTGTCCTGTATTATTATTAACTATCAGGTCTTTCCGTGTGCTCTTACCCACCTGGTCCATTATTGTCCTAACCACCAGGTCATAACAGTGCACATAACCTGATCTGAAATGTCCGCACTGGACCTGATCGGCCTTTACCTGCGCTTGCCTTTCGTGGCACCAAGGGAGTGATTCTGAAAATGCTCCAGGTACAGTTCGCATGTAATGTGGTCCTTTTTTTTTTATACTCTTTATACATTCAGGAGGCCATAATGGCACAACGTAAATAAAATACGTAGATTAGGACTGCCCCATTATGAGAATGACGTGAAGTGGCGGGGTAGCTCAAAGAATTGATCAATTGTTTGCTAAATGTCTCATATTTGAAATACAGTTAGAATTTATGTGCAATTGTGGAGCGCCCCCAGACACAGGGCCACGACGTTTCGGTACCGGGCCTCTCTGGTTCGGTTCTGAGGCTGTCACGGTGGCTATACCCAGTCCGCGACCTTGCTAAGGGGCGTCCAATGAAGGTGGTAGTACAGTCTGTCAGGAGTTCGTGACGCCACCTGTGGTGTTCGGTCAAGGTGACCGACGCTGCTGTGGGGTCCGCTGGGGTGATGGAATAGCAGCCGGATGGTATACCTTCCCACAGGTGAAGTATGTCCCCAGGGCTTCCCATTAAGGTAGATGGTAATGGTGTGAGGTGCAGGCAATAACGAGGACACAGGATTGCAGTCTCTTTACCTTTTACTGAAGGCTTCAGTACACTCAGTCCAGAGCACGATCAACCGGGCTATCAGAGACCGGCCGGTCCGATGGGCACATCCAGAGTTTCCCTCGCAGATGGAAATCATTGCCTACCAATAGCGCCTGTGTGTTGTAGTCCTACCCTGCTGAGCATTCGGAATAGTCCTCACAACTGCTGTTCTCTTTCGTTCGTTCTCTACAGCTCTCTCTCTCTCGTTATTTGGTTCCAGATGTTGCTAGTTTCTAACGTCCCCCAGATATGTTATGGCTAGGACGCCACCCGTTTGACGGGAAGGCTTGGAGGTGTTCCGGGACCCTAGAGACGCCCCTCTCCCAATGTTGACCCCTATGTCTTCGTAGGTGTAGAAGGTAGACAGCCAACCTATAATCAACTGTCCAGCGGAATTTGAAGTAAGGCCTGAAGTCAGTTACTCCTACGGTGATCCGGCCACCGACTAAGCGCCTCAGTAAGATGTTGCCTTCCTCTCTCGGCACGACTCTTACTGGCTCTCCTTTGTGCTGATCTCGTTTACACTGTTCCACAATATTCTTCCCTTCTTGTCTCTTCCTTAGGATACCGCCGCAAGGTGTGCAGGCGCGGTTCCGTAACGTTCTGTTCTGTCGCTAGGCACCTGCCAGGTTCCCACGCCTGACAGGGACCCCCCTGTGTCTTCTCCCTGCAACACCCCCTGCCACAGGATGTTGCCAGGTTCCAACCCAGTCAGCTTCTGACTAACTTCCTCCCCAGCTCCTAGTTTTACCAGTGTGAGGAGTGGCCCAATAAATGAAGCCTTTTTCTTCCCCTAGTGGCCGGAGTGTGAAGTGTAATGTGTTCTGGTGATACCTGGTCAGGAGAACTCTTTAGTGCCATCGGACGTACCGCTACTCGCCTTGGGGCCATACTGCAACGACCAGGTCTCTGGGGCGCTGCACTTGCACTTCAGTTATTGCGTTCTGACCACAAGCAGTGCTGGCTTCTTCCCTTTTTTTTGCTTTGCATTGGTATGTGGCTGACCACCACTGTTGCTGCGCACGCTGGGTTATGTGCGCCATTCTTTCTGTGTTCACTGTGATTGATAGGCTGCTATGCACACACACACAGCAGCCCTGCCCTGCCTCAGGCTCCAGTTAATTGTGCACCTGTGTCTCAGCCTTTCTCACCCTTCATCTTTGGTGCGGGTTTGGCAGTGTGGAAGCCTAGATCTGAAATGTCCGCACTGGACCTGATCGGCCTTTACCTGCGCTTGCCTTTCCTGGCACCAAGGGAGTGATTCTGAAAATGCTCCAGGTACAGTTCGCATGTAATGTGGTCCTTTTTTTTTATACTCTTTATACATTCAGGAGGCCATAATGGCACAACGTAAATAAAATACGTAGATTAAGACTGCCCCATTATGAGAATGCCGTGAAGTGGCGGGGTAGCTCAAAGAATTGATCAATTGTTTGCTAAATGTCTCATATTTGAAATACAGTTAGAATTTATGTGCAATTGCACTTCAGTTATTGCGTTCTGACCACAAGCAGTGCTGGCTTCTTCCCTTTTTTTTGAGTTGGATGGTATACCTTCCCACAGGTGAAGTGTGTCCCCAGGGCTTCCCAGTAAGGTGGATGGTGATGGTGTGAGGTGCAGGCAATAACGAGGACACAAGGTTGCAGTCTCTTTACCTCTTTACTGTAGACTTCAGGATCCTCAATCCAGAGCACGTTTAACAGGGCTATCAGAGACCGGCCGGTCCGATGGGCACTTCCAGAGTCTCCTTCGCAGATGGAAATCGTTGCCTACCACTAGCGCCTGTGTGTTGTAGTCCTACCCTGCTGAGCATTCGGAATAGTCCTCACAACTGCTGTTCTCGTTCGTTCTCTACAGCTCTCTCTCTTTCTTTGATTCCAGATCTTTCTAGTTCAACGTCTCCCAGGTATGTTATGGCTAGGACGCACCCATATGACGGGAAGGCCTGGAGGTCTTCCAGGACCCTAGAGATGCCCCTCTCCCACTGTTGCCCCCTATGTCTTCGTAGGTGTTTAGGTGAGACAGCCAACCTATAATTACCTGTCCTGCGGAGTTCGGAGTAAGGCTTAGAGTCAGTTACTCCCGCGGTGTTCCGGCCACCGGCTACACGCCTCAGTAGGATGTTGCCTCGGTCTCTTCCTCCCTAACCCTTAGTTTTACCAGTGTGAGGAGTGACCCAATAAATAAAGCCTTTTTCTCCCCCTAGTGGCCGGAGTGTGAAGTGTAATTTGTTCTGGTGAGACCTGGTCAGGAGAATTCCTTCAGTGCCATCGGACGTACCATCACTCCCCTTAGTGGCAGAGCGTCATACTGCAATGACCAGATCTCTGGGGCGCTGCACTCCTTCTCCCCCCCCTCGGTTAAATCCAGTACTCCTGGACTGGGAAGAAGAACAACAATACATAGCAGCAAAAGACATACAAACTTTTTTAAATGCTAAAACAAGTAAATAGAACAATGCTTCCCTTTATGGGAGGTGAGGACACTTGAACGTTACAAATAGTGTTGAGCGATACCGTCCGATACTTGAAAGTATCGGTATCGGATAGTATCGGCCGATACCCGAAAAATATCGGATATCGCCGATACCGATATCCGATACCAATACAAGTCAATGGGACATCAAGTATCGGAAGGTATTCTCATGGTTCCCAGGGTCTGAAGGAGAGGAAACTCTCCTTCAGGCCCTGGGATCCATAGGGATGTGTAAAATAAAGAATTAAAATAAAAAATATTGATATGCTCACCTCTCCGGCGGCCCCTGGACATCACGCTGCTAACCGGGAGGCTTCTTTGTTTAAAATGCGTGCCTTTAGGACCTGCGAATGACGTCCCGGCTTCTGATTGGTCGCGTGCCGCCCATGTGACCGGCACGCGACCAATCAGAAGCAGTGACGTCATTCGCAGGTCCTCAATTCCTAGAATTAGGAGTTTTTGTGAATGAGAATGACGTCGCGGCTTCTGATTGGTCGCGTGCCGGTCACATGGGCGGCACGCGACCAATCAGAAGCCGGGACGTCATTCGCAGGTCCTAAAGGCGCGCATTTTAAATAAAGAAGCCTCCCGGTTAGCAGCGTGATGTCCAGGGGCCGCCGGAGAGGTGAGCATATCAATATTTTTTATTTTAATTCTTTATTTTACACATCCCTATTGATCCGATACCGATACCCGATACCACAAAAGTATCGGATCTCGGTATCGGAATTCCGATACCACAAGTATCGGCCGATACCCGATACTTGCGGTATCGGAATGCTCAACACTAGTTACAAACAAAATTAAATATTTTTAAATAACAGGTTGACTATAAATAACTCTCAGTACCCAGCCGGGTATTCTACCAAGTGCAAACTTTGAACAATAATTTAACTTTTTCCTTTAAGGGCGTATAAGCTGAACCCACTAAAGGCCTACTATAAAATACTATATACATAACTCAACTTTTCTTTCTGTTCTAACTTCCCCAATGCAGGACCGCCTAGCTCCTTGGCTGGGCCTACTGTCATTGTGCCGACCATCTTTCTACAGTTCTCAGGACTCTCTCTCTAACCCCTACGGGTTCACTTTCAAGCTTTCCTGTCCTCAGTCTCTATCAACATTATCAAACTTTCTAAATTTCAACATTGTTAACGTTTCAACTTTTATTAAAGCAATCATGTAAACATTCCCTTTAAGAGGGACCCAAGCAGGGTCGGACTGGGGCACCGGGACACCGGACAATCCTCCGGTGGGCCCCGCCCCCAGCCCCTGCCTCCCTCATTTGTGCCTGCCCGGCCCCTGCATCATGCTCATAGTGTAAACCCAGCCGGCACCGCAGTGGCTGGCAGACTGCACAGGTGATGGGAAGTGCAGGAGCAGCTCCTTCACATCACCTGCTGCCGCTGCCATTCCTCTGCCAGGAGAGCGGTGTGCAGAGTGCCGACCCTCAATACAGCCAGCACAGAGGAACAGCTGACTGTGAGGCTGAGAGCAGACAGCACACACAGCTCACCCGCAGGCTCTGCTCCTCTTCAAAAATGCCCTGGGCAGCAGTGTAAACGCTGATTGGCTGCAATTCAGCCAGTCAGCGTTAGTTTTCTTTGTGTGAGCTCACAGCACAGCTCAGGCAAGGAGCTGTGCTGTGATTGGTCAGCAGTCCTACCCAAGCAGGCAGCATACAGCATGGCAGTGGAGCAGATGGAGTCTGATGGCTGCAGTCAGTGTGACTGTAAGTAAATAGCTATATGATGGCTGCACCCTGAGTAGATCTCCGGCCACAGAGGCAGTTAGGGGAGGGGACCCCATGCATCCTATAAGTGACACAGGGGAGGGGGCCCACAGTGATATTCTAATTTTCTTGTGGGCCCCCTCCCCTACCTCTATTTTAGGCTATGTGCACACGTATTCTGGGTCCACTGCGGATTTTTCTGCAGCGCATTTTCCACTGCGGTTTTACAACTGCGGTTTTCCGTAAGGGCAGTTGTAAAACCGCTGCAGAAAACGCAGAAAGAAGTGACATGCTGCGGAATGTAAACCGCTGCGTTGCTACGCGTTTTTTTTCCACAGCATGGGCACAGCGTTTTCTGTTTCCCATAGGTTTACATAGTACTGTAAACGCATGGGAAACTCCTGCTGACCCGCAGCTGCGGAAATACTGCGGATCCGCAGCAAAATCCGCATCGTGTGCACATCGCCTTACTGTGGCTCCCCTTTCACTCTCTGAGCAGGCCTACAGGAAAATAGAGGTGAAACAGTGGGGGAGGAGGATATTGGGTGACACAGTGGGGGAGGGGGCCCATAGGAAATTAGAGGTGAAACAGTGGGGGAGGAGGATATTGGGTGACACAGTGGGGGAGGGGGCCCATAGGAAATTAGAGGTGAAACAGTGGGGGAGGAGGCCCATAGGATACTGGGTGACAGTGGTGAAGGGGGTCCTCAGGTGATTAACACCCTTATGACACCAGCCTTACATGTATGGCGCGTGTTAAATGCCAGTGTCAATCTCTGACTGCAGCATATAACACATGCCATCATGCGTGCGTATCATTCTCTCACCCATTGGTGCCCATGAGGTGATCGTGGGTCGCCAATGGGTTTTAATGACAGCCAGGGGTCTTTTTTCTGTAGCCGAGCTTTAAAGGAGACCATAATTTCTTCTATATGCAGGGATGCTGTGGCATCACTGTATATAATAGCACATGCGATCGGATGATCGCATCTTCATGTTCTCGAAGGCTATGTGCACATGTTGCGGATTAGCCTTAGGAATTTCTGGTGCGGATTCTGCCTCTCCTGGCAGAAAACGCACCTGCGGATTTGTCACTTTTTTTGTGCAATTCCGCAGCGTTTTTTGTGCGTTTTTGCTGCGGTTTTCTTGCGGATTTGCTACGTTTTTTACCCCTGCGGTTTTCTATAATGGAATGGGTACAAAAACGCTGCAGTTTCACAAAAAAGAAGTGACATGCTACTTCTTTTAAACCGCAGCGTTTCCGCAACGGATTTTCCACAAAGTGTGCACAGCATTTTTTTTCTCATTGATTTACATTGTACTGTATATCAATTGCGGATCTGCAGCGTTTCTGCACCGCAAAAAAAGCTGCGGATCCGCAGAGAATCCGCAACGTGTGCACATGGCCTAAGGGGGCTAACTGTACCAGTGAAAGGTAAAAAGAAAATAAAAAAATTCCTAAAAGTTCGAATCACCCTTTTTATCCCATTGAAAATAAATATATTTTAATAATAAAAAACAACAAATATTTGGTATTGCTGGGTTCAGAAAAGTCCGATCTATAAAACTATAAAAAACAATTAACAATTCTGTTCGCTACAATTCCACAAAAAAAGCTATAACAAATGATGAAAACATTACATCTATCCCAAAATCGTACTAATAAAAACAATGTCTCGCCCCCAACAGAAAGCTTCCCTGTGTGTAATAAAATACGCAGCAGTCGCCGTCTTCTGCCGCTGTGTCGTTGCTTCTGTCTTCTTCATTGCAGTGGAATATGGACACCGGTAAGTATTTTACTACACACACTGGACTTACATTACTGCTCTCCTGTGTGGTGTAGTATATAGAGGATCTGTCAGCTCTCCTGTGTGGTGTAGTATATAGAGGATCTGTCAGCTCTCCCGTGTGGTGTAGTATATAGAGGATCTGTCAGCTCTCCCGTGTGGTGTAGTATATAGAGGATCTGTCAGCTCTCCCGTGTGGTGTAGTATATAGAGGATCTGTCAGCTCTCCCGTGTGGTGTAGTATATAGAGGATCTGTCAGCTCTCCTGTGTGGTGTAGTATATAGAGGATCTGTCGGCTCTCCTGTGTGGTGTAGTATATAGAGGATCTGTCAGCTCTCCCGTGTGGTGTAGTATATAGAGGATCTGTCAGCTCTCCTGTGTGGTGTAGTATATAGAGGATCTGTCAGCTCTCCTGTGTGGTGTAGTATATAGAGGATCTGTCAGCTCTCCTGTGTGGTGTAGTATATAGAGGATCTGTCAGTTCTCCTGTGTGGTGCAGTATATAGAGGATCTGTCAGCTCTCTTGTGTGGTGTAGTATATAGAGGATCTGTCAGCTCTCCCGTGTGGTGTAGTATATAGACGATCTGTCAGCTCTCCCGTGTGGTGTAGTATATAGAGGATCTGTCAGCTCTCCCGTGTGGTGTAGTATATAGAGGATCTGTCAGCTCTCCCGTGTGGTGTAGTATATAGAGGATCTGTCAGCTCTCCCGTGTGGTGTAGTATATAGAGGATCTGTCAGCTCTCCCGTGTGGTGTAGTATATAGAGGATCTGTCAGCTCTCCTGTGTGGTGTAGTATATAGAGGATCTGTCAGCTCTCCTGTGTGGTGTAGTATATAGAGGATCTGTCAGCTCTCCTGTGTGGTGTAGTATATAGAGGATCTGTCAGCTCACCTGTGTGGTGTAGTATATAGAGGATCTGTCAGCTCTCCTGTGTGGTGTAGTATATAGAGGATCTGTCAGCTCTCCCGTGTGGTGTAGTATATAGAGGAACTGTCAGCTCTCCTGTGTGGTGTAGTATATAGAGGATCTGTCAGCTCTCCTGTGTGGTGTAGTATATAGAGGATCCGTCAGCTCTCCCGTGTGGTGTAGTATATAGAGGATCTGTCAGCTCTCCTGTGTGGTGTAGTATATAGAGGATCTGTCAGCTCTCCCGTGTGGTGTAGTATATAGAGGATCTGTCAGCTCTCCTGTGTGGTGTAGTATATAGAGGATCTGTCAGCTCTCCCGTGTGGTGTAGTATATAGAGGATCTGTCAGCTCTCCCGTGTGGTGCAGTATATAGAGGATCTGTCCCCTCTCCTGTGTAGTGTAGTATGTAGAGGATCTGTCAGCTCTCCTGTGTGGTGTAGTATATAGAGGATCTGTCAGCTCTCCTGTGTGGTGTAGTATATAGAGGATCTGTCAGCTCTCCCGTGTGGTGCAGTATATAGAGGATCTGTCACCTCTCCTGTGTGGTGTAGTATATAGGATCTGTCAGCTCTCCTGTGTGGTGTAGTATATAGAGGATCTGTCAGCTCTCGTGTGTGGTGTAGTATATAGAGGATCTGTCAGCTCTCCCGTGTGGTATAGTATATAGATGATCTGTCAGCTCTCGTGTGTGGTGTAGTATATAGGATCTGTCAGCTCTCCCGTGTGGTGTAGAATATAGAGGATCTGACAGCTCTCGTGTGTGGTGTAGTATATAGGATCTATCCTGTGTGGTATTTTTAAACTGCATGGTGGGCCCCAAGAATGATTTTTCTCTGGTGGGCCCAAGGTACTCCAGTCCGACGCTGGAACCAAGTCTCTAGGAGGTAGTGCAGATTCTCTCCGGTCTGCAAGTCCACTGAAAGCAAGACCTTCTGCGTCATGTCCAGAAGCATTATCTTCGCAAAGTCTTCTTTCGCTTGTAAAACCAGTAGGGAGCACCTTTAAGAAGGTGCAAACTATATACAAAAACAGTTTTGAATCATTCACCGTCCATGATCCGGCAGTCTTTGGAACAATGATAACTCTGTGCAAAAGTAGAAAAAGAACTATAAACAATAGAGATCCCGGGTAAACAAAGGGACCCCTTTAAGAAATAACCCTGGTCGGGTTTAAAGCAGCATCAAAAAGCAGGAAACAGTTAACTATTTACATATTCGGATCTCCGAGGTTTATTTTTGTAATAGGTGACACGATACCAGCCGGTGGTGACTACGTCCCGGCTGGGGAAGGTCTGGCTCTGTGTCGCCGTCCAGCACCATCGTCGTCTGATCAGCAGTGGTCTGGGTATGGGCGGTGATGCCGGTGACAGACTCCGCAAGCAGGACACCAGACGTCGGGGTTGTAGTGCTGGGTCGTGTGGGGTCAGGGGTTAGTGGAGTTCCGCCACCAGTTTCGGTCGTGATCGTAGATGGCGCGACCACGAGCGCGCAGCGTTTGACTCTCTTGGCATACCACCCTCGCTCACTCCAGTGGCGGGTGTAGGTCACATGGTTCCCTCTGTACAAGTTTCGGAGTGGAGGTACACTGTGGGACTGGGGTTCCACGTTGCAGCTAGTCACATAGACCTCGGTCAGCAGCCCTGGCTCTAATATGAAGCCGCAACCCCTCCCCCGGTGGAAGGCCAGCACAATCCCTTGTTTTATCAAACTCTCAGGGCAGCAATTGACGAGGGGCACCCGTTCCTCTGATCGGACAGTCTGTTCCATTTGTTCCCGGTCTTCCCATTGTGAGCCTTCCTGTCGGGACCCGTCTGGTTGAAACCGGGGAGCATTCCACTCAAAGACCACTCCCCTGGGGTTGATGTCATAGTAACATAGTAACATAGTAACATAGTTAGTAAGGCCGAAAAAAGACATTTGTCCATCCAGTTCAGCCTATATTCCATCATAATAAATACCCAGATCTACGTCCTTCTACAGAACCTAATAATTGTATGATACAATATTGTTCTGCTCCAGGAAGACATCCAGGCCTCTCTTGAACCCCTCGACTGAGTTCGCCATCACCACCTCCTCAGGCAAGCAATTCCAGATTCTCACTGCCCTAACAGTAAAGAATCCTCTTCTATGTTGGTGGAAAAACCTTCTCTCCTCCAGACGCAAAGAATGCCCCCTTGTGCCCGTCACCTTCCTTGGTATAAACAGATCCTCAGCGAGATATTTGTATTGTCCCCTTATATACTTATACATGGTTATTAGATCGCCCCTCAGTCGTCTTTTTTCTAGACTAAATAATCCTAATTTCGCTAATCTATCTGGGTATTGTAGTTCTCCCATCCCCTTTATTAATTTTGTTGCCCTCCTTTGTACTCTCTCTAGTTCCATTATATCCTTCCTGAGCACCGGTGCCCAAAACTGGACACAGTACTCCATGTGCGGTCTAACTAGGGATTTGTACAGAGGCAGTATAATGCTCTCATCATGTGTATCCAGACCTCTTTTAATGCACCCCATGATCCTGTTTGCCTTGGCAGCTGCTGCCTGGCACTGGCTGCTCCAGGTAAGTTTATCATTAACTAGGATCCCCAAGTCCTTCTCCCTGTCAGATTTACCCAGTGGTTTCCCGTTCAGTGTGTAATGGTGATATTGATTCCCTCTTCCCATGTGTATAACCTTACATTTATCATTGTTAAACCTCATCTGCCACCTTTCAGCCCAAGTTTCCAACTTATCCAGATCCATCTGTAGCAGAATACTATCTTCTCTTGTATTAACTGCTTTACATAGTTTTGTATCATCTGCAAATATCGATATTTTACTGTGTAAACCTTCTACCAGATCATTAATGAATATGTTGAAGAGAACAGGTCCCAATACTGACCCCTGTGGTACCCCACTGGTCACAGCGACCCAGTTAGAGACTATACCATTTATAACCACCCTCTGCTTTCTATCACTAAGCCAGTTACTAACCCATTTACACACATTTTCCCCCAGACCAAGCATTCTCATTTTGTGTACCAACCTCTTGTGCGGCACGGTATCAAACGCTTTGGAAAAATCGAGATATACCACGTCCAATGACTCACCGTGGTCCAGTCTATAGCTTACCTCTTCATAAAAACTGATTAGATTGGTTTGACAGGAGCGATTTCTCATAAACCCATGCTGATATGGAGTTAAACAGTTATTCTCATTGAGATAATCCAGAATAACATCCCTCAGAAACCCTTCAAATATTTTACCAACAATAGAGGTTAGACTTACTGGCCTATAATTTCCAGGTTCACTTTTAGAGCCCTTTTTGAATATTGGCACCACATTTGCTATGCGCCAGTCCTGCGGAACAGACCCTGTCGCTATAGAGTCACTAAAAATAAGAAATAATGGTTTATCTATTACATTACTTAGTTCTCTTAGTACTCGTGGGTGTATGCCATCCGGACCCGGAGATTTATCTATTTTAATCTTATTTAGCCGGTTTCGCACCTCTTCTTGGGTTAGATTGGTGACCCTTAATATAGGGTTTTCATTGTTTCTTGGGATTTCACCTAGCATTTCATTTTCCACCGTGAATACCGTGGAGAAGAAGGTGTTTAATATGTTAGCTTTTTCCTCGTCATCTACAACCATTCTTTCCTCACTATTTTTTAAGGGGCCTACATTTTCAGTTTTTATTCTTTTACTATTGATATAGTTGAAGAACAGTTTGGGATTAGTTTTACTCTCCTTAGCAATGTGCTTCTCTGTTTCCTTTTTGGCAGCTTTAATTAGTTTTTTAGATAAAGTATTTTTCTCCCTATAGTTTTTTAGAGCTTCAATGGTGCCATCCTGCTTTAGTAGTGCAAATGCTTTCTTTTTACTGTTAATTGCCTGTCTTACTTCTTTGTTTAGCCACATTGGGTTTTTACTATTTCTAGTCCTTTTATTCCCACAAGGTATAAACCGCTTACACTGCCTATTTAGGATGTTCTTAAACATTTCCCATTTATTATCTGTATTCTCATTTCTGAGGATATTGTCCCAGTCTACCAGATTAAGGGCATCTCTAAGCTGTTCAAACTTTGCCTTCCTAAAGTTCAATGTTTTTGTGACTCCCTGACAAGTCCCCCTAGTGAAAGACAGGTGAAACTGCACAATATTGTGGTCGCTATTTCCTAAATGCCCAACCACCTGCAGATTTGTTATTCTGTCAGGTCTATTAGATAGTATTAGGTCTAAAAGTGCTGCTCCTCTGGTTGGATTCTGCACCAATTGTGAAAGATAATTTTTCTTGGTTATTAGCAGAAACCTGTTGCCTTTATGGGTTTCACAGGTTTCTGTTTCCCAGTTAATATCCGGGTAGTTAAAGTCCCCCATAACCAGGACCTCATTATGGGTTGCAGCTTCATCTATCTGCTTTAGAAGTAGACTTTCCATGCTTTCTGTTATATTTGGGGGTTTGTAACAGACCCCAATGAGAATTTTGTTACCATTTTTCCCTCCATGAATTTTAACCCATATGGACTCGACATCCTCATTCCCTTCGCTAATATCCTCCCTTAAAGTGGACTTTAGACAAGACTTTACATAGAGACAAACCCCTCCTCCTCTCCGATTTTTACGATCCTTTCTAAACAGACTGTAACCCTGTAAGTTAACTGCCCAGTCATAGCTTTCATCTAACCATGTCTCGGTTATTCCCACTATGTCAAAGTTACCTGTAGATATTTCTGCTTCTAGTTCTTCCATCTTGTTTGTCAGGCTTCTGGCGTTTGCGAGCATGCAGTTTAGAGGATTTTGTTTTGTTCCAATCTCCTCACTGTGAATTGTTTTAGAAATGTTCTTACCTCCCTTCTGAGTATGTTTTCCTGGGTCGTCTTTCTTCGAGTCTAATGTTTTTCTTCCCGTCCCCTCTTCTTCTAGTTTAACGCCCTCCTGATGAGTGTAGCGAGTCTTCTGGCGAATGTGTGTTTCCCAGGTTTGTTGAGGTGTAGTCCGTCTCTAGCGAGGAGTCCATCATACCAGTAATTCACACCGTGGTCCAGGAATCCAAATCCTTGTTGTCTGCACCATCGTCTTAGCCAGTTGTTTGCATCAAGGATCCTGTTCCATCTCCTGGTGCCATGCCCGTCTACTGGAAGGATAGAAGAAAAAACTACCTGTGCATCCAGTTCCTTTACTTTCTTCCCCAACTCTTCAAAGTCCTTGCAGATTGTCGGTAGGTCCTTCCTTGCCGTGTCATTGGTGCCAACATGTATCAGAAGAAATGGGTGGACGTCCTTGGAGCTGAAGAGCTTTGGTATCCTATCGGTCACATCCTTGATCATCGCACCTGGAAGGCAGCATACTTCTCTTGCAGTTATGTCCGGTCTGCAGATGGCTGCTTCGGTGCCTCTCAGTAGTGAGTCTCCCACCACCACCACTCTTCGATGTCGATCGGTATACCCAGAGGTGTCGGCAGCGGGGGCAGGATCCCCTTCATGGCATAAAGGGCCGCCACCACAATTTCAGTAGCGGGAGACCAGTCATCAATGGGCTGGGGAGCGGTCACCGGAGCCGGAGTGGTCGGTGGGGTAGGGTCGCTTTTGGTACCTGCGTCTGATGTGGTTCCACCGATGTCGGTCGGCTCCGCTGACGAGGACGCTGGAGTCCACTGCGGCCCTGACCACGGCTCCCCCCGGGCGGCCTTCCAACACAGCTCTGACTTCCATTTCCTCGCCGTCGCCGACCCCCCGTCTGGAGTCGCGTGGTCCGATGCCTCCTCCGGCAATTCCAGGGAATCCGGGTTCCCCTCTGGTGGCAAGCCCTGGCTCCGCTCCGCTGGGCTGCGGTGATCCCGGGTCACTCTGTCGTCGTTCAGGTACCCGCTGGTCGTCAGCTCTGCTCCTTGGTCTGCAGTGTCACACACACGAGGCTCCGCCATTTTCTGGGGTTTGAGCTCCTCCATTCCTGAGCTCGTCGTCCTGCAGCCGTAGTCGGAGTGGGCGGATGTTGCTGTTCGCGCCGTTTTCTCGATCTCCTCCCATGACACGCCCTCCTTCTTCTCCTGCGCTCCTTGTGGTGCAGCAATGGTGGCGGTTTTGGCGGGAATCATGCGACAGATAGCAATACACAGTCCTCGCAATAAATCACAGTCCAACACGTTTCAATCACAGTTCCAAGGCACACATGACCTGCTTCTCAGGCTTAAGTAGGATCCTGTTCGTGACGCCAAGTTGGATCGCCCCCAGACACAGGGCCACGCGTTCTCAGTACCGGGCCTCTCTGCTTCGGTTCGGAGGCTGTCACGGTGGTTAGACCCGGTCTGCGACCCTGCTAAGGGGCGTATAATAAAGGTGGTGCAGTCTGTCAGGGGTTCGTGACGCCACCTGTGGTGTTCAGTCAGGGTGACTGACGCTGCTGTGGGGTCCGCTGGGGTGATGGAATGGCAGCTGGATGGTATACCTTCCCACAGGTGAAGTATATCCCCAGGGCTTCCCAGTAAGGTAGATGGTAATGGTGCGAGGTGCAGTCAATAACGAGGATACAGGGTTGCAGTCTCTTTACCTCTTTACTGTAGACTTCAGGATCCTCAATCCAGAGCACGTTTAACAGGGCTATCAGAGACCGGCCGGTCCGATGGGCACTTCCAGAGTCTCCTTCGCAGATGGAAATCGTTGCCTACCACTAGCGCCTGTGTATTGTAGTACTACCCTGCTGAGCATTCGGAATAGTCCTTACAACTGCTGTTCTCGTTCGTTCGTTCTCTACAGCTCTCTCTCTTTCTTTGGTTCCAGATCTTTCTAGTTCAACGTCCCCCAGGTATGTTATGGCTAGGACGCACCCATATGACGGGAAGGCCTGGAGGTCTTCCGGGACCCTAGAGACGCCCCTCTCCCACTGTTGCCCCCTATGTCTTCGTAGGTGTTTAGGTGAGACAGCCAACCTATAATTAACTGTCCTGCAGAGTTCGGAGTAAGGCCTAGAGTCAGTTACTCCCGCGGTGTTCCGGCCACCGGCTACGCGCCTCAGTAGGATGTTGCCTCGGTCTCACGGCACGACTCCTACTGGTACTCCTTTGTGCTTGATCTCGTTTACACTTTTCCACAATATCCTTCCCTTTGTGTCTCTTTCTTAGGATACCGCCGCAAGGTAGTGCAGGCGCGGTTCCGTTACGTTCTGTTCTGTTCGCTAGGCACCTGCCAGGTTCCCACGCCTGACAGGGACCCCCCTGTGTCTTCTCCCTGCAACACCCCCTGCCACGGGATGTTGCCTGAATCCAACCCAGTCAGCTTCTGACTAACTTCCTCCCCAACCCCTAGTTTTACCAGTGTGAGGAGTGGCCCAATAAATAAAGCCTTTTTCTCCTCCTAGTGGCCGGAATGTGAAGTGTAATGTGTTCTGGTGATACCTGGTCAGGAGAATTCCTTCAGTGCCATCGGACATACCATCACTCCCCTTAGTGGCAGAGCGTCATACTGCAACGACCAGATCTCTGGGGTGCTGCACTAGCAGGGGATGCAGGTTTGCACACGGAGTGGAGAGACCGTGGAGCGCTGTGCGCACAGGACCTGAGCCTCACTGATCACATGATACCAGGAGAGATGATGGGGTGGAACTACCACGCGAGAGGACGGGGTGCCGGCCAATGGCGCAGAATACAGGGCACAAGATGATAATGTAGGCAGAGGTGAGCCGAGGGCCAGAAGCCAGACGGGAGTGAGGTAACCAGGGTCAAGACAGAAGAGTAAACAGAGACTAGCCAATGGGTCAGAGAACCAGGAAGGATGGAGCAGTACAGAGCGGAAGACAGAGGCAGCAGTGTAAGGGAAAAACCGGGTCATACATAGTAAAGCTTCACACATGCAGAGGCACAACGATTACAGATGAGTAACCAGGGTCATCTACCACTAGATGAGTAAACGGTAGTATAACCGACACCGGACCTAGGAACTACCAGCATTAAATAGCCACCCCAGAAGCTAAAGAGAGGCGAACTAACTTAACCCTGACCTGACCACGACAGAGCAAGAACCACGCCGTCCTGAGTCATGACAACATACAGTTATATGAAAAAGTTTGGGCACCCCTATTAATCTTAAGCTTAATGTTTTATAAAAAAAATGTTTTTTTTTTCAACAGCTATTTCAGTTTCATATATCTAATAACTGTTGGACATTTTTTTAATAAAACATTAAGCTTAAGATTAATAGGGGTGCCCAAACTTTTTCATATAACTGTATATATATATATATATACAGTGGGTACGGAAAGTATTCAGACCCCTTTAAATTTTTCACTCTGATTCATTGCAGCCATTTAGTAAATTAAAAAAAGTTCATTTGTTTTCTCATTAATGTACACTCTGCACCCCATCTTGACTGTAAAAAATGGAAATGTAGTAATTTTTGCAAATTTATTAAAAAAGAAAAACTAAAATATCACTTGGTCATAAGTATTCAGACCCTTTGCTCAGTATTGAGTAGAAGCACCCTTTTGAGCTAGTACAGTCATGAGTCTTCTTGGGAATGATGCAACAAGTTTTTCACACCTGGATTTGGGGATCCTCTGCCATTCTTCCTTGCAGATCCTCTCCACTTCTGTCAGGTTGGATCGTGAACGTTGATGGACAGCCATTTTCAGGTCTCTCCAGAGACGAACAATTGGGTTTAGGTCAGGGCTCTGGCTGGGCCAGTCAATAATGGCAACAGAGTTGTTCTGAAACCACTCCTTTGTTATTTTAGCTGTGTGCTTAGGGTCATTGTCTTGTTTGAAGGTGAACCTTCAGCCAAGTCTGAGGTCCAGAGGAGGAGAAGAGGTTTTCTTCCAGAAATATCTGTACTTGGCCAAATACAGGTTTCCTTTAATGACAACCAGTCGTCCTGTCCCTGAAGCTGAAAAACACCCCCATAATATGATGCTGCCACCACCATGTTTCACTGTTGGAATTGTTTTGGGCAGGTGATGAGCAGTGCCTCATTTTCTCCACACATACCACTTAGAATTATCACCAAAAAGGTCTATCTTCCTCTCATCAGACCAGAGAATCTTATTTCTCATAGTCTGGGAGTCCTTCATGTGTTTGTCTAGCAAACTCTATGTAACATAGTAACATAGTTAGTAAGGCCGAAAAAAGACATTTGTCCATCCAGTTCAGCCTATATTCCATCATAATAAATCCCCAGATCTACGTCCTTCTACAGAACCTAATAATTGTATGATACAATATTGTTCTGCTCCAGGAAGACATCCAGGCCTCTCTTGAACCCCTCGACTGAGTTCGCCATCACCACCTCCTCAGGCAAGCAATTCCAGATTCTCACTGCCCTAACAGTAAAGAATCCTCTTCTATGTTGGTGGAAAAACCTTCTCTCCTCCAGACGCAAAGAATGCCCCCTTGTGCCCGTCACCTTCCTTGGTATAAACAGATCCTCAGCGAGATATTTGTATTGTCCCCTTATATACTTATACATGGTTATTAGATCGCCCCTCAGTTGTCTTTTTTCTAGACTAAATAATCATAATTTCGCTAATCTATCTCTGTATTGTAGTTCTCCCATCCCCTTTATTAATTTTGTTGCCCTCCTTTGTACTCTCTCTAGTTCCATTATATCCTTCATGAGCACCGGTGCCCAAAACTGGACACAGTACTCCATGTGCGGTCTAACTAGGGATTTGTACAGAGGCAGTATAATGCTCTCATCATGTGTATCCAGACCTCTTTTAATGCACCCCATGATCCTGTTTGCCTTGGCAGCTGCTGCCTGGCACTGGCTGCTCCAGGTAAGTTTATCATTAACTAGGATCCCCAAGTCCTTCTCCCTGTCAGATTTACCCAGTGGTTTCCCATTCAGTGTGTAATGGTGATATTGATTCCTTCTTCCCATGTGTATAACCTTACATTTATCATTGTTAAACCTCATCTGCCACCTTTCAGCCCAAGTTTCCAACTTATCCAGATCCATCTGTAGCAGAATACTATCTTCTCTTGTATTAACTGCTTTACATAGTTTTGTATCATCTGCAAATATCGATATTTTACTGTGTAAACCTTCTACCAGATCATTAATGAATATGTTGAAGAGAACAGGTCCCAATACTGACCCCTGCGGTACCCCACTGGTCACAGCGACCCAGTTAGAGACTATACCATTTATAACCACCCTCTGCTTTCTATCACTAAGCCAGTTACTAACCCATTTACACACATTTTCCCCCAGACCAAGCATTCTCATTTTGTGTACCAACCTCTTGTGCGGCACGGTATCAAACGCTTTGGAAAAATCGAGATATACCACGTCCAATGACTCACCGTGGTCCAGCCTATAGCTTACCTCTTCATAAAAACTGATTAGATTGGTTTGACAGGAGCGATTTCTCATAAACCCATGCTGATATGGAGTTAAACAGTTATTCTCATTGAGATAATCCAGAATAACATCCCTCAGAAACCCTTCAAATATTTTACCAACAATAGAGGTTAGACTTACTGGCCTATAATTTCCAGGTTCACTTTTAGAGCCCTTTTTGAATATTGGCACCACATTTGCTATGCGCCAGTCCTGCGGAACAGATCCTGTCGCTATAGAGTCCCTAAAAATAAGAAATAATGGTTTATCTATTACATTACTTAGTTCCCTTAGTACTCGTGGGTGTATGCCATCCGGGAGATTTATCTATTTTAATCTTATTTAGCCGATTTCGCACCTCTTCTTGGGTTAGATTGGTGACCCTTAATATAGGGTTTTCATTGTTTCTTGGGATTTCACCTAGCATTTCATTTTCCACCGTGAATACCGTGGAGAAGAAGGTGTTTAATATGTTAGCTTTTTCCTCGTCATCTACAACCATTCTTTCCTCACTATTTTTTAAGGGGCCTACATTTTCAGTTTTTATTCTTTTACTATTGATATAGTTGAAGAACAGTTTGGGATTAGTTTTACTCTCCTTAGCAATGTGCTTCTCTGTTTCCTTTTTGGCAGCTTTAATTAGTTTTTTAGATAAAGTATTTTTCTCCCTATAGTTTTTTAGAGCTTCAATGGTGCCATCCTGCTTTAGTAGTGCAAATGCTTTCTTTTTACTGTTAATTGCCTGTCTTACTTCTTTGTTTAGCCACATTGGGTTTTTCCTATTTCTAGTCCTTTTATTCCCACAAGGTATAAACCGCTTACACTGCCTATTTAGGATGTTCTTAAACATTTCCCATTTATTATCTGTATTCTTATTTCTGAGGATATTGTCCCAGTCTACCAGATTAAGGGCATCTCTAAGCTGGTCAAACTTTGCCTTCCTAAAGTTCAGTGTTTTTGTGACTCCCTGACAAGTGCCCCTAGTGAAAGACAGGTGAAACTGTACAATATTGTGGTCACTATTTCCTAGATGCCCAACCACCTGCAGATTTGTTATTCTGTCAGGTCTATTAGATAGTATTAGGTCTAAAAGTGCTGCTCCTCTGGTTGGATTCTGCACCAATTGTGAAAGATAATTTTTCTTGGTTATTAGCAGAAACCTGTTGCCTTTATGGGTTTCACAGGTTTCACTTTCCCAGTTAATATCCGGGTAGTTAAAGTCCCCCATAACCAGGACCTCATTATGGGTTGCAGCTTCATCTATCTGCTTTAGAAGTAGACTTTCCATGGTTTCTGTTATATTTGGGGGTTTGTAACAGACCCCAATGAGAATTTTGTTACCATTTTTCCCTCCATGAATTTCGACCCATATGGACTCGACATCCTCATTCCCTTCGCTAATATCCTCCCTTAAAGTGGACTTTAGACAAGACTTTACATAGAGACAAACCCCTCCTCCTCTCCGATTTTTACGATCCTTTCTAAACAGACTGTAACCCTGTAAGTTAACTGCCCAGTCATAGCTTTCATCTAACCATGTCTCGGTTATTCCCACTATGTCAAAGTTACCTGTAGATATTTCTGCTTCTAGTTCTTCCATCTTGTTTGTCAGGCTTCTGGCGTTTGCGAGCATGCAGTTTAGAGGATTTTGTTTTGTTCCAATCTCCTCGCTGTGGATTGCTTTAGAAATGTTCTTACCTCCCATCTGAGTATGTTTTCCTGGGTCTTCTTTGTTCAAGTCTAATGTTTTTCTTCCCGTCCCCTCTTCTTCTAGTTTAACGCCCTCCTGATGAGTGTAGCGAGTCTTCTGGCGAATGTGTTTGTTGAGGTGTAGTCCATCTCTGGCGAGGAGTCCATCGTACCAGTAATTCACACCGTGGTCCAGGAATCCGAATCCTTGTTGTCTGCACCATCGTCTTAGCCAGTTGTTTGCATCAAGGATCCTGTTCCATCTCCTGGTGCCATGCCCGTCTACTGGAAGGATAGAAGAAAAAATTACCTGTGCATCCAGTTCCTTTACTTTCTTCCCCATCTCTTCAAAGTATTTGCAGATTGTCGGTAGGTCTTTCCTTGCCGTGTCTATGGTGCCAACATGTATCAGAAGAAATGGGTGGACGTCCTTGGAGCTGAAGAGCTTTGGTATCCTATCGGTCACATCCTTGATCATCGCACCTGGAAGGCAGCATACTTCTCTTGCAGTTATGTCCGGTCTGCAGATGGCTGCTTCTGTGCCTCTCAGTAGTGAGTCTCCCACCACCACCACTCTTCGTTGCTTCTTGGCTGTACTTTTTGCTGTCACTTGTTGCTGTGTGCCCTTTTCTTTTTTGCTTGCTGGTATTGCTTCATCCTTAGGTGTGCCATCTTCATCCTCTACAAAGATTTGATATCGGTTCTTCAGTTGTGTGGTTGGTGATTTCTCCATGGTCTTCTTGCTTCTTTTGGTCACATGCTTCCACTCATCTGCTTTTGGAGGTTCTCTGACACTTTTTTCACCTTCTGTGACCAGTAGAGATGCTTCTGTTCTGTCTAGAAAGTCTTCATTCTCTTTGATGAGTTTCAAAGTTGCTATTCTTTCTTCCAGACCCCGCCCCTTTTCTTCTAAAAGGGCCACTAGTCTACACTTCTGACAGGTGAAATTTGATTCTTCTTCTGGTCGGTCTGTGAACATGTAGCACATGCTGCAGCTCACCATGTAGGTTGTCACATCTGCCATGTTGCTCCTAGATCCTGCTGACTTGCTGTGTGTTTTCCTTCTTGTGTAATCTACTCAGCCAAGCTCTCTTGCAATAATATCCGTAAGGCGCGCGGTTTGGCGATGCTTTCCAAGCAGCTGGTCCTGGCTGTACCCAACGATCTTCTAGCTTAGGGAGACTTCGCTTTTCCCAGAAGGCACCTGGAATATGCAAATTAGCCTCCTCAAGCTTGAATCCCTGGTTTGGCGATGCTTTCCAAGCAGCTGGTCCCGGCTGTACCCAACGATCTTCTAGCTTAGGGAGACTTCGCTTTTCCCAGAAGGCACCTGGAATATGCAAATTAGCCTCCTCAAGCTTGAATCCCTGGTTTGGCGATGCTTTCCAAGCAGCTGGTCCCGGCTGTACCCAACGATCTTCTAGCTTAGGGAGACTTCGCTTTTCCCAGAAGGCACCTGGAATATGCAAATTAGCCTCCTCAAGCTTGAATCCCTGGTTTGGCGATGCTTTCCAAGCAGCTGGTCCCGGCTGTACCCAACGATCTTCTAGCTTAGGGAGACTTCGCTTTTCCCAGAAGGCACCTGGAATATGCAAATTAGCCTCCTCAAGCTTGAATCCCTGGTTTGGCGATGCTTTCCAAGCAGCTGGTCCCGGCTGTACCCAACGATCTTCTAGCTTAGGGAGACTTCGCTTTTCCCAGAAGGCACCTGGAATATGCAAATTAGCCTCCTCAAGCTTGAATCCCTGGTTTGCTCCCTGTGAGCTTTCATATGTCTTGCACTGAGGAGAGGCTTCTGTAGGGCCACTCTGCCATAAAGGCCCCACTGGTGGAGGGCTGCACCAAAACTAACACCTGCATCAAATTAGATCAGCTCATTATTCTACAACTAAAAAGGAGTGATCACACCTTGGAGAGCTGTTGCACCAAGTGGACTGACATGAATCATGGCTCCAACATGAGCGATGTCAACTGAAACAAAGGAGAGGATTATCAAACTGTTAAAGGAGGGTAAATCATCACGCAATGTTGCAAAAGATGTTGGTTGTCCACAGTCAGCTGTGTCTAAAATCTGGACCAAATACAAACAACATGGGAAGGTTGTTAAAGGCAAACATACTGGTAGACCAATGGCAGTTCTGGCAGTTCCAGAGGCGAGTGGCAGCACCCAAGACAATGCTGGTCAGGATCTAGGAGCTCACAGAAGATGGAAGGCAGCTGAACGTGGCGAGGCAGACCACTGAGTAATGAGCAGTAGAAGCAGGGAGTTCACCAGCAAACAGGCAGAAGTTCAGGAGCCGACAGCACAAAATACTCAAGCACAGGAGACCACATGACCCGGACTTAAATAATCAGGACAGACAGGAAGTTCCATGACAGGGAGAGATACAAGACTCCATCTTGGATCAGGGCGAACAGGCACAAAGGAAAGTCTGGAATCCTTACATTACTCCCACCTCAAAAGCGGCCTCAGGACAATCCAGGAACAGGCTTGTCAGGATATTTCTGATGGAACAGAGTAATTTTTTAAGGAGCACAGATATTGCCCACCGGCTCCCAAGAGTTCTCAGACAGATATCCTTGCCATTTGATGAGGTACTGCAGTTGATTCCTGTGGATCCTAGAGTACAGAATCTTCTCCACAACAAACTGTTCTTGTCCATCCACTAACACAGGCAGAGGAGGAGGTGCAATACGACCCTGAAAAGTAATTTGAGACAATGGCTTTAAAAGGGAAAAACAAAGGGTTTAACTTCAAGGTCCTTGGCAACTTCACACGACAGTCAATGGAACTCATGATCCCAGAGATCTTGAATGGGCCAATAAATCTTTGTCCCAGTTTCTGTGATGGAATGTTCAATCTCAAGTTTTAGTAGGCAGCCACACAGAGTCCCCTACCTTGAACATAGGTGCATGCCTCCAAAACATATTGGCACATCTTTTATATCTCTCCTGTGCAGTAGACAGGAATTCCTTCAGGGTTACCAGATTCTGTCTCATTGCCGCCAACCTCTCATGAACTGCAGGCACTGGTGCATCGATTGGCGATCTGGGAAGAATACTGGGATGATAACCCAGGTTGGCAAAGAAGGGTGTTACCTTAGTAGATGTACTCTGAGAGTAGTTGTAACAAAATTCTGCTAGAGGAAGCAACTCCAACCAGTCATCCTGCAAATGGCTGATATAGCATCGAAGATACTGTTCCAGAGCCTGATTATTCCACTCCATCTGCCCATAAGTCTGAGGATGATATGCAGAAGACAAACATTAATACCAAGCACAGAGCAGAATCCCTTACAGAACCTGGACATAAACTGTGCTTCCCGATCACAGATGATTTTGTCCGGATTTTTAAACCGGGACTTAAGACAATCAAAGGCTTCCTGAGCCTGTGCGGACCACAAGAAAGTCTTTTCCTTCTTTTTTAGCTGTGTAATGGGTTGAACAATTTCAGAGAAATTACGAATAAATCGCCTATAAAAGTTTGCGAATTCGATGAAACGTTGGACCTCCTTAACATTTTTAAGTGCGGGCCAATCAAGAATAGCCTGTATCTTACTTGCCTCCATGTTAAGCCTGTGGCGAGATGACATACCCCAGAAATGGAATCTCAGTGCCATGGAATTCACATTTCTCAAGTTTAATGTAGAGGTGATTCTTTTTCAGATGCCTCAGGATGGTTTTAACATGCTCCTGATGTTGCTGCAAAGAATCAGAAAAAATCTAAATGTCGTCCAGATAGATCACGACAAAATGGTCCCATAGATCTCTGAAAATATCATTAGCCAGATGTTGGAAGGTTGCCGGAGCATTACAGAGACCGAAACGCATCACCAGATATTCGAAATGCCCATACCGACATCTAAATGCAGTCTTCCATTCATCTCCAGAGCGTATCCTTATTAAATTATACGCTCCTCAAAGATCCAACTTGGAGAAGATCTTAGTCTGTCGCACTCTTTCCAGCAGTTCAGGAATCAGCAGTAATGAGTAGCGATTCCGAATGGTCACCTTATTGAGCTCCTGATAGTCAATACATGGTCTAAGAGTTCCATCCTTCTTCTTAACAAAATAGATGGGTACTCCTGCCGGTGATGAGGAGGGGAGAATGAAACCCTTAGCCTGATTCTCATCGATGTATTACTTTAAAGCCTGTAACTCCAGAGCTGCTAATGGGTAGACATTCTTGAATGGAACAGCGGCCCCTGGAAGCAGCTCAATGGGACAATCATACAGTCTGTGAGGAGGAAGCTGGTCTGCCATCTTCTTCTCACAAATGTCTGAAAATTCACTATAAGCAGATGGTAAAGAAGATACCTCAGTGGCACATTCCATATCCTGAGTACTTGCCTGGCCTGTTTCCAGTGTCTCCATTGAGGGGAAAGTGATTGATAATAGGATTTTGCGACTGCAGCCATGGAATTCCTAAAATTAAAGGAAAATGTGGTGAGGAGATCAACATAAATGACAGTATTTCCCGATAATCAGGCTCTATGAAGACTTCCAAGAGTACAGTCTCCTGATCTACTGGTCCAGAAACTAGAGGGGAGCCATCCACGGTTTCCATAGTTACTGTGACGGTTCTCTGCTGTGTCCATATGCCATGGTCCCCTGGCAAAAGATAAGTCCATAAAATTTCCTCCTGCCCCTGAATCCAACATAGCTGCACAGGGAATCCATTGTCCCGATGACCGAATCTTAACAGGAAGGGAGAAATGTGTGTCTTTACCCTTCGGCGTCTTGGGAGAGGTAGTCATAGATAGAGAGTGAAAGATGGCATTCACCGAAAAACTAGACTCAGACGTAATGGATTCAGCATCCTGATTCTCAAATTCCCCTACTGTGGCTAGTATCTTGCGAGGCCATTTGGGACAGTTGATCTGGAAGTGATCTGACTGACCGCAGTAAAAGCACAGACTTTCCCAGAAACGATGCTCCCTGCACTCGTTACTCTCACGCCGCTATATCGCATCCACCTACATGGGAACTGGTTCAGCCTCCCAAGAGGATTTGCCTGTAGATTCTTTAGAAGGAAGGGAAGAGTTAGTGACACGATTAGAGGCTGCAAATCTCTCCTGTCTACGCTCAGTAATACGTATATCAATGTGTACACAATGCTGCATAAATGCGTCTAACTCTTCCGGAGCATCTGCATGAGCTAAGTCATCTTTCAACACATTAGACAATCCCCTCTTAAAAATGGGTAATTAGGCATAACTGTCCCAAATCGTATCCACCGCCATCTGTCTAAACTCAGCGTATTCAATGACAGAACGCTTACCCTGATGTAGTAATAACAAGGCGGTTTCAGCTGTAGTGTGTCAGTTAGGATCATCAAACATCATAGACATTGCAGCAAGAAAATCGTCAAGTTTACTCAGACGAGGGTCACGAGTCTTTCTAAGCGGATTTGCCCATGCGAGAGCTCAGGAAGTAAGCAACATGATAATACATAAAACCTTAGATCGATCAGTAAGAAATGGGCAGCATGCACATCAAAATACAAAAGGCATTGATTTACAAACCCACGAAATTTGTAACGATCCCCACTGAACCTAAATGGTGGTAACTTGGGAGGACTGGTTGGCTGTAACTGTACCGGGGGTTGGAGGTGCCTGTGCAGCCATCAGATTAGCCACCTGATTACTTAAGTCCTGAAGCGTCTGCCCAAAGTGGGCCTCCCAGTTAGGAACCTCGTTTTGCAGTGTCTCTATATCCCCCTGTAAAGAGTGGATCATAGAGAACAACTGATCCAACTTTGTCTCAGTCGAAATTATCCCAGCAGATTCCTAATTGGCCTGAGTATCCTGTAACAATTATGAAGGTACTAAGGAATCTGATAGCGTGAGATAAAACTAGTCTGAGAACAAAGCTGCAGCAAAAAGGTGTCTCACTGCAAGGAGTTAATACCCTTTTTAAGTAAATTGTTATGTTTGTTAAGGTACCTTCACACATAACGATATCGTTAACGATATCGTTGCTTTTTGTGACGTAGCAACGATATCGTTAAGGAAATCGTTATGTGTGACAGCGACCAACGATCAGGCCCCTGCTGGGAGATCGTTGGTCGCTGAACAAAGTCCAGAACTTTATTTCGTCGCTGGATCTCCCATGGACATCGCTGGATTGGCGTGTGTGACACCGATCCAGCGATGTCTTCCCTGGTAACCAGGGTAAACATCGGGTAACTAAGCGCAGGGCCGCGCTTAGTAACCCGATGTTTACCCTGGTTACCAGCGTGAAAGTAAAAAAAACAAACACTACATACTTACCTACCGCTGTCTGTCCCCGGCGCTGTGCTCTGCACTCCTCCTGTACTGGCTGTGAGCGTCGGTCAGCCGGAAAGCAGAGCGGTGACGTCACCGCTCTGCTTTCCGGCCGCTGTGCTCACAGCCAGGACAGGAGGAGTGCAGAGAAGCTGAGCGCCGGGGACAGACAGCGGTAGGTAAGTATGTAGTGTTTGTTTTTTTTACTTTCACGCTGGTAACCAGGGTAAACATCGGGTTACTAAGCGCGGCCCTGCGCTTAGTTACCCGATGTTTACCCTGGTTACCCGGTGACTTCAGGATCGTTGGTCGCTGGAGAGCCGTCTGTGTGACAGCTCTCCAGCGACCAAACAGCGACGCTGCAGCGATCCGGATCGTTGTCGGTATCGCTGCAGCGTCGCTTAATGTGAAGGGGCCTTTAACCCTTGCTCAGCCTCTTGTCTGTCACTGCATCCCACAACCTGCTTACAGATTCACAGTTTGCACATTACTGGGGGGAGTGGATACATATCTGGATGCACAGTTTGCACATCATATGAATAGTTATCCCCTCTCCCAAGTAGCTTGATCAGCATTTTTTTGTAACACAAAAATATAGTAGGGAGGTGGCAAGGGGCACATTAAAAAAATCAATTTAATTTAGTACCATCGCCAGGCCCAGCTCGCTGTCTTGAATCTCCACAGGCAGTGCTCTCCATTCATCACATGTGCGAATTGCAGCTAATGGCTTCCCGTTACAAATCCTCCCTGGCTGGAAAGCTACATCAGCCAGGAGACATGGCCTACTTATTAAAATTTAGCCAGAGAGTGGAGCTGGTGGTAGAGCAGGAGAAGTTCAGAGAAGTAGGAGGAACAAGGAGGTACACGACTTTGGTGGTGGCGCTGATATTTAATCAAAGACACACACATCGCATAGCCGTCAGACCGCACCAGGCCCCCTCACCTGTCAAGCCCCATAGCAGTTGTGTGGCATGCCACCATAGGTGGTAACAGGGCCGAATTGGGACACAAAAACAGTCCTGCCACACAAGCCCCGCCAGCCCACATACTAAAACACCCCCCCACACCCGATCAGTGGATTTTGCTATACTTTGTCGTGCCCTTCAACACTCTCTCATCCTTGTATGCATGGCCCCATCCCTATCCTGGTATGCTGGGCCCCATCCCTACCCTGGTATGCAGGCCAACATCTTGTCCTAGTATGCATGGCTCCTCATCCCTATCCTGGTAGGAATGTGTGGCACCCCAGGGGTTCAGGTACCACAGTAGTGGTGCCTTCCTCTCGGGGAGGGTAGTGCTATGTCTGTAGACAAGTGAGATTCCCTTTGGTAGGTTATCACACACACAACACCTTCCAAATCCAGGCCAGGAGGGGGAGCTCAAAACCCTGTTTTAGGGCAGCTTCTCTGGATAAAGATCCTGGTTTGGAGGAGGAGTCAGATTAGTTTGTACAGACAGTCTGTGTGCGAAGACAGACAGGGACGGAGCACAGAGGAGATACAGGACTCCAAGAGGCCAAGAGACCTGCCAAGGGGATTCCACTTGTCTCTGGACTACCCGGACTTCTATTCACCTGTTGCCGATGCCCTGGACTGTGGCCTGTCACCCACAAGTAAACCAGGTAAAAACTTACAAACTGTCTCTTCCATTTATTCACCAGCCTTACCATCTACACCACACACCATAGGACCCCTGGGGACCCCGCTTCACCTGTGGGAAGTGTAACATCTGGGCTGCCACAACATCCCCAGGGGGCCCCTCTAATGCAGCATCAGCCTCCCTATTGACTGAACTCCACAGGTGGCATCACAACAAACTTTAAACATTTTTCCCTTTAATGTTGAGGCCCAGGGCCACGGACCGGGTTGCAGCCACTGTGACATCCCCCTTGCGACCGGACCCAGTACCGAGTACCCTACTGGTACAGAGTACCCCACTGCCCTGTGGGCGACTCAAATGGTCCACCTCATCCTTATCCTGGCAGGAATGATCGCCCTTATCCCTATACTGGTATGCAGGGTCCCCATCTCATCCAAGTATGCATGGCCCCATCCCTATCCTGGTATGCAGGGCTCCATCATAGTAACATAGTAACATAGTAACATAGTAAGGCCGAAAAAAGACATTTGTCCATCCAGTTCAGCCTATATTCCATCATCATAAATCCCCAGATCTACGTCCTTCTACAGAACCTAATAATTGTATGATACAATATTGTTCTGCTCCAGGAAGACATCCAGGCCTCTCTTGAACCCCTCGACTGAGTTCGCCATCACCACCTCCTCAGGCAAGCAATTCCAGATTCTCACTGCCCTAACAGTAAAGAATCCTCTTCTATGTTGGTGGAAAAACCTTCTCTCCTCCAGACGCAAAGAATGCCCCCTTGTGCCCGTCACCTTCCTTGGTATAAACAGATCCTCAGCGAGATATTTGTATTGTCCCCTTATATACTTATACATGGTTATTAGATCGCCCCTCAGTCGTCTTTTTTCTAGACTAAATAATCCTAATTTCGCTAATCTATCTGGGTATTGTAGTTCTCCCATCCCCTTTATTAATTTTGTTGCCCTCCTTTGTACTCTCTCTAGTTCCATTATATCCTTCCTGAGCACCGGTGCCCAAAACTGGACACAGTACTCCATGTGCGGTCTAACTAGGGATTTGTACAGAGGCAGTATAATGCTCTCATCATGTGTATCCAGACCTCTTTTAATGCACCCCATGATCCTGTTTGCCTTGGCAGCTGCTGCCTGGCACTGGCTGCTCCAGGTAAGTTTATCATTAACTAGGATCCCCAAGTCCTTCTCCCTGTCAGATTTACCCAGTGGTTTCCCGTTCAGTGTGTAATGGTGATATTGATTCCTTCTTCCCATGTGTATAACCTTACATTTATCATTGTTAAACCTCATCTGCCACCTTTCAGCCCAAGTTTCCAACTTATCCAGATCCATCTGTAGCAGAATACTATCTTCTCTTGTATTAACTGCTTTACATAGTTTTGTATCATCTGCAAATATCGATATTTTACTGTGTAAACCTTCTACCAGATCATTAATGAATATGTTGAAGAGAACAGGTCCCAATACTGACCCCTGCGGTACCCCACTGGTCACAGCGACCCAGTTAGAGACTATACCATTTATAACCACCCTCTGCTTTCTATCACTAAGCCAGTTACTAACCCATTTACACACATTTTCCCCCAGACCAAGCATTCTCATTTTGTGTACCAACCTCTTGTGCGGCACGGTATCAAACGCTTTGGAAAAATCGAGATATACCACGTCCAATGACTCACCGTGGTCCAGTCTATAGCTTACCTCTTCATAAAAACTGATTAGATTGGTTTGACAGGAGCGATTTCTCATAAACCCATGCTGATATGGAGTTAAACAGTTATTCTCATTGAGATAATCCAGAATAACATCCCTCAGAAACCCTTCAAATATTTTACCAACAATAGAGGTTAGACTTACTGGCCTATAATTTCCAGGTTCACTTTTAGAGCCCTTTTTGAATATTGGCACCACATTTGCTATGCGCCAGTCCTGCGGAACAGACCCTGTCGCTATAGAGTCACTAAAAATAAGAAATAATGGTTTATCTATTACATTACTTAGTTCTCTTAGTACTCGTGGGTGTATGCCATCCGGACCCGGAGATTTATCTATTTTAATCTTATTTAGCCGGTTTCGCACCTCTTCTTGGGTTAGATTGGTGACCCTTAATATAGGGTTTTCATTGTTTCTTGGGATTTCACCTAGCATTTCATTTTCCACCGTGAATACCGTGGAGAAGAAGGTGTTTAATATGTTAGCTTTTTCCTCGTCATCTACAACCATTCTTTCCTCACTATTTTTTAAGGGGCCTACATTTTCAGTTTTTATTCTTTTACTATTGATATAGTTGAAGAACAGTTTGGGATTAGTTTTACTCTCCTTAGCAATGTGCTTCTCTGTTTCCTTTTTGGCAGCTTTAATTAGTTTTTTAGATAAAGTATTTTTCTCCCTATAGTTTTTTAGAGCTTCAATGGTGCCATCCTGCTTTAGTAGTGCAAATGCTTTCTTTTTACTGTTAATTGCCTGTCTTACTTCTTTGTTTAGCCACATTGGGTTTTTCCTATTTCTAGTCCTTTTATTCCCACAAGGTATAAACCGCTTACACTGCCTATTTAGGATGTTCTTAAACATTTCCCATTTATTATCTGTATTCTCATTTCTGAGGATATTGTCCCAGTCTACCAGATTAAGGGCATCTCTAAGCTGTTCAAACTTTGCATTCCTAAAGTTCAATGTTTTTGTGACCTGTTTACCTTTACATCCTTTACCTGTTTTGACTGGCCCCCATCCTAGTACTGGTATGCATGGCCCCATCCTTATCCTGATATGATTGGTCCCATCCTTTCCTTATCCTGGTATGCATGGCCCATTCAGAAAAGTTTAAAAAAACAAACCATTACACTTACCTTCCTAGCGCTCCCTCGCAGCATCTTGTTCTGACTACTGAAGAGCAATGAATACTCATTGCTCTCCATGCAAATAGTCCCTGTGTGCAGAGCACTGAGTATTCCGGCAGCTGCCCTTCGTCTTGGAAGCAGCACATAACGTCCCTGCCATGTGCTGCTTACAAACATAAAACGGCTGCTGACAATGGAGCATGACGCTGCGAGGAAGTGCAAGGAAGGTAAGTGTAATGGTTTTTTTTTTTTAATCTCTTCTAGTGATGAGTGAATGTGCTTGCCACTACTCAATACCAGGGCCGATGTTTGGCACAGGCAGACGCCTGGGGCCCCTACCTACAAAGGGGGCCCCCTGCATCTGCAGCCCCTGTATGAAGTGTCCAGAGGGTGTTCAGCAGTGAATAATGCTGTGCATTGCTCTGCAGTCCCAGAGCATCTCTTCCAAAACCCCCCTGAGACCCCCTCAGTGCAGTGATTTACTCACTTTGGCCCAGGAGCTCTGTACTGATTGCTGTAGGATCAGGTTTCACAATCAGATACAGCAGCCATCAGCATGGGCTCTGACCACAGTCACAAAATCACCTCTTTTAATCTGACAGGGCGACCTCCTGTCCCTACTGTCTGGATGACACAAGACAGGAATATTGTCTGCTGAATCAGGGCATTTATTATATAGAAATAAATGAATTCCCACCTGAAATAATAAGGGTAAACCATACACATATATAGCACAGGTGTGTGCAGCGCCCCAGAGACCTGGTCGTTGCAGTATGACGCTCTGCCACTAAGGGGAGTGATGGTACGTCCGATGGCACTAAAGGAGTTCTCCTGACCAGGTATCACCAGAAAACTTTACACTTCATACTCCGGCCACTAGGGGGAGCAAAAGGCTTTATTTATTGGGCCACTCCTCACACTGGTAAAACTAGGGGTCGGGGAGGAAGTTAGTCAGAAGCTGACTGGTTTGGATTCAGGCAACATCCCGTGGCAGGGGGTGTTGCAGGGAGAAGAAACAGGGGGGTCCCTGTCGGGCGTGGGAACCTGGCAGGTGCCTAGCAAACAGAACAGAACGTAACGGAACCGCGCCTGCACACCCCGCAGCGGTATCCAAGAGAGAGACAGGAAGGGAAGGATATTTTGGAGCAGTGTAAACGAGATAAAGCACAAAGGAGTACCAGTAGGAGTCGTGCCGTGAGACCGAGGCAACATCCTACTGAGGCGTGTAGCCGGTGGCCGGAACACCGCGGGAGTAACTGACTCTAAGCCTTACTCCGAACTCCGCAGGACAGGTAATTATAGGTTGGCTGTCTCACTTAAACACCTACGAAGACATAGGGGGCAACTGTGGGAGAGGGGCGTCTCTAGGGTCCCGGAAGACCTCCAGGCCTTCCCGTCATACGGGTGCGTCCTAGCCATAACATACCTGGGGGACGTTGAACTAGTAACATCTGGAACTAAAGAAAGAGAGAGCTGTAGAGAACGAACAAATGAGAACAGCAGTTGTGAGGACTATTCCGAATGCTCAGCAGGATAGGACTACAACACAAACAGGCGCTAGTGGTAGGCAATGATTTCCATCTGCGAAGGAGATTCTGGATGTGCCCATCGGACCGGCCGGTCTCAGATAGCCCTGTTAAGCGTACTCTGGATTGTGGATCCTGAAGTCTTCAGTAAAGAGGTAAAGAGACTGCAACCCTGTGTCCTCGTTATTGACTGCACCTCACACCATTATCATCTACCTTACTGGGAAGCCCTGGCGATATACTTCACCTGTGGGAAGGTATACCATCCAGCTGCCATTCCATCACCCCAGCGGACCCCACAGCAGCGTCGGTCACCTTGACCGAACACCACAGGTGGTGTCACGAACCCTTGACAGACTGTACCACCTTTATTGGACGCCCCTTAGCAGGGTCGCGGACCGGGTCTAGCCACCGTGACAGCCTCAGAACCAAACCAGAGAGGCCTGGTACCGAGAACTCGTGGCCCTGTGTCTGAGGGCGCTCCAACTTGGCGTCACGAACAGGATCCTACTTAAGCCTGAGAAGCAGGTCATGTGTGCCTTGGAACTGTGATTGAAATGTGTTGGACTGTGATTTATTGCAAGGACTGTGTATTGCCATCTGCCGCAAGATTCCCGCCAAAACTGCCGCCATTGTAGCGCCAAGAGGGGCGCAAGAGAAGAAGGGCGTGGAAGTGGGCGTGAGTAAGCTGGAGAGCGTGAAAGATAATGGCTGCCCAGTCTAAATATTTCTGTACCTTGAGGACATGTCCGTCAGCAGCTGAGATCCACCTCCTGATCCTCAATGGGGGGCGGAGGAACAAGAAACGAAACCGCCCACGAAGAAGAGAGCGGGAAAGAGACCAGGAGGCGATCCACGTGGAGGATGCCATGGCCGGCTGCTCAGACCCAGACAGCAGGGTTGAAGCAGAGGGCTCCCCCAGCTACCCGGACGAGTAAAACAGCCAGAGCCTCACATCTGGGACCGGACTCCTGCAGGGTGAGATGGAGGACCTTGTGGAGCAGCTGCTCCAGTGGAGGCTTGAGACCAAGGCCTCATGTCGGGAGGCACCAGCGGAGGAACTCCCGACCCCGAATCCTGTACCACCCTTGGAGTCGGCTGCAACGGAGGAAGCCGCGCCGACCGGTGAGTCCGCCGACCCTACCCTGCCAGCGGAAGAGTTGCTGATAGGCCCGGTCGCAGCGCCCCCTTCCCCGGGGACCCACAAACTCCAACGCCTTCCGCAATGGGACCAGGCCACGGGCATGGAGCACTTTTTAAAGGCCCCGATCTCGCCGCTCACCATGCCAGGCGAGGTATATGCGGAGCGCACGGTGTGCCGCTGGGTGAACCCGGGATCTGACTTTATGGGGTTCCCCGGGGTGAAGACACGAGAAGGGGAGATGGTGGAGGCCCTTAACTGGGAGGAGTACCAGTCCCAGCTGGATCGGCAGTGGGAGGAGCAGGAGAAACAGCACCAGGCCCAGCGGGAAGCTCACTATCGGCGGGATCTTGAGATAAAGGATTGGGCCCGCAAGGACCGCACCGCTCACCAGGCCCCGCGCAGGCAGGGCACCGTAGTGGACTTAAAGCTCCGTGGGGGATGGGGCTTCATTAAGGAGCCGGACCTGTATTCTGAGGTTTTCGTAAACCGGAGGGATGTGGAGTCCCATCTCAAGGAAGGCCACCCGGACTGGGATCTATACAAGGGGGACGAAGTCACCTACACCTGGCACTTCAGGGAGAGGGGGTGGTTCGCCCTGAATGTGTGCAAGCGGCCAGTCCCCATGACATCATCGATCAAAGCGGCGGGGAAGCCGTCCCCCATAGCGAGGGTGCCCCCTTGTGACCGGACCACGACCGTCACCAAGACCACGGTGGTGACCCCTATATTCACCGTTGTGAAAACTACCACTTGCACCGTGGACACTGCTACTACGGTGGTGGCGGAGAGCTCGACCTCAGGAGTGGTTGGCACCTCGGTTGTTGCGAGGTCCAGGACAATTGCCACACAGACCCCTGACTGGAGCCCGGGATCTCCTGTGACCACACCGTGTGCCCGCGAGTATCCGGCGGGGTGGCCCCGCCCACCGCTGCCGGTGGAGTTGTCACGACCACTAACGCCAAGGAAATAAACCTCGGAGATCCGAAGATGTAAATAGTTAACTGTTTCCTGCCTTTGCTGCTGCTTTAAACCCGTCCAGGGTTATTTCTTAAAGGGGTCCCTTTGTTTACCCGGGATCCCTATTGTTTATAGTTCTTTTTCTACTTTTGCACAGAGTTATCATTGTTCCAAAGACTGCCGGATCATGGACGGTGAATGATTCAAAACTGTTTTTGTATATAGTTTGTGCCTTCTTAAAGGTGCTCCCTACTGGTTTTACAAGCGAAAGAAGACTTTCCGAAGATAATGCTTCTGGGGTTAGAGAGAGAGTCCTCCTGAGAACTGTAGAAAGATGGTCGGCACAATGACAGTAGGCCCAGCCAAGGAGCTAGGCGGTCCTGCATTGGGGAAGTTAGAACGGAATGAAAAGTTGAGTTATTTATATAGTATTGTATGGTAGGCCTTTAGTGGGTTCAGCTTATACGCCCTTAAAGGAAAAAGTTAAATTATTGTTCAGAGTTTGCACTTGGTAGAATACCCGGCTGGGTACTGAGAGTTATTTATAGTCAACATGTTATTTAAAAATATTTAATTTTGTTTGTAACGTTCAAGTGTCCTCACCTCCCATAGAAGGAAGCATTGTTCTATTTACTTGTTTTAGCATTTCAAAAATTTTGTATGTCTTTTGCTGCAATGTATTGTTGTTCTTCTTCCCAGTCCAGGAGTACTGGATTTAACCGGGGGGGAGTGCAGCGCCCCAGAGACCTGGTCGTTGCAGTATGACACTCTGCCACTAAGGGGAGTGATAGTACGTCCGATGGCACTAAAGGAGTTCTCCTGACCAGGTATCACCAGAACACTTTACACTTCATACTCCGGCCACTAGGGGGAGCAAAAGGCTTTATTTATTGGGCCACTTTTCACACTGGTAAAACTAGGGGTCGGGGAGGAAGTTAGTCAGAAGCTGACTGGTTTGGATTCAGGCAACATCCCGTGGCAGGGGGTGTTGCAGGGAGAAGAAACAGGGGGGTCCCTGTCGGGCGTGGGAACCTGGCAGGTGCCTAGCGAACAGAACAGAACGTAACAGAACCGCACCTGCACACCCCGCGGCGGTATCCAAGAGAGAGACACGAAGGGAAGGATATTGTGGAACAGTGTAAACGAGATCAAGCACAAAGGAGTACCAGTAGGAGTCGTGCCGTGAGACCGAGGCAACATCCTACTGAGGCGTGTAGCCGGTGGCCGGAACTCCGCGGGAGTAACTGACTCTAAGTGGATCGCCCCCAGACACAGGGCCACGCGTTTTCGGTACCGGGCCTCTCTGGTTCGGTTCCGAGGCTGTCACGGTGGCTAGACCCGGTCCGCGACTCTGCTAAGGGGCGTCCAATAAAGGTGGTACAGTCTGTCAAGGGTTCGTGACGCCACCTGTGGTGTTCGGTCAGGGTGACCGACGCTGCTGTGGGGTCCGCTGGGGTGATGGAATGGCAGCTAGATGGTATACCTTCCCACAGGTGAAGTATGTCTCCAGGGCTTCCCAGTAAGATAGATGGTGATGGTGTGAGGTGCAGTCAATAACGAGGACACAAGGTTGCAGTCTCTTTACCTCTTTACTGAAGGCTTCAGGATCCTCAATCCAGAGTACGTTTAACAGGGCTCTCTGAGACCGGCCGGTCCGATGGGCACTTCCAGAGTTTCCTTCGCAGATGGAAATCGTTGCCTACCACTAGCGCCTGTGTGTTGTAGTCCTACCCTGCTGAGCATTCGGAATAGTCCTCACAACTGCTGTCCTCGTTCGTCGTTCTCTACAGCTCTCTCTCTCTCTTTAGTTCCAGATGTTGCTAGTTTCTCGTCCCCCAGTATGTTATGGCTAGGACGCACCTGTATGACGGGAAGGCTTGGAGGTCTTCCGGGACCCTAGAGACGCCCCTCTCCCAATGTTGCCCCCTATGTCTTCTTAGGAAATTTAAGGTAGACAGCCAACCTATAATTAACTGTCCTGCGGAGTTCGAAGTAAGGCCTGAAGTCAGTTACTCCTGCGGTGTTTCGGCCACCGGCTACACGCCTCAGTAAGATGTTGCCTCGGTCTCACGGCACGACTCTTACTGGCTCTCCTTTGTGCTTGATCTCGTTTATACTGTTCCACAATATCCTTCCCTTCTTATCTCTTTCTTAGGATGCCGCCGCAGGAGGTGCAGGCGCGGCTCCGTAATGTTCTGTTCTGTTCGCTAGGCACCTACCAGGTTCCCACGCCTGACAGGGACTGCCCTGTGTCTTCTCCCTGCAACACCCCCTGCCACGGGATGTTGCCTGAATCCAACCCAGTCAGCTTCTGACTAACTTCCTCCCCAGCCCCTAGTTTTACCAGTGTGAGGAGTGGCCCAATAAATAAAGCCTTTTTCTCCCCCTAGTGGCCGGAGTGTGAAGTGTAATGTGTTCTGGTGATACCTGGTCAGGAGAATTCCTTCAGTGCCATCAGACGTACCATCACTCCCCTTAGTGGCAGAGTGTCATACTGCAACGACCAGATCTCTGGGGCGCTGCATAGGCCTTACTCCAAACTCTGCAGGGCAGTTAATTATAGGTTGGCTGTCTCACTTAAACACCTACGAAGACATAGGGGGCAACTGTGGGAGAGGGGCGTCTCTAGGGTCCCGGAAGAACTCCAGGCCTTCCCGTCATACGGGTGCGTCCTAGCCATAACATACCTGGGGGACGTTGAACTAGTAACATCTGGAACTAAAGAAAGAGAGAGCTGTAGAGAACGAACGAACGAGAACAGCAGTTGTGAGGACTATTCCGAATGCTCAGCATGGTAGGACTACAACACAAACAGGCGCTAGTGGTAGGCAACGATTTCCATCTGCGAAGGAAACACTGGATGTGCCCATCGGACCAGACCGGTCTCAGATAGCCCTGTTAAGCATGCTCTGGATTGTGGATCCTGAAGTCTTCAGTAAAGAGGTAAAGAGACTGCAACCCTGTGTCCTCGTTATTGACTGCACCTCTCACCATTACCATCTACCTTACTGGGAAGCCCTGAGGATATACTTCACCTGTGGGAAGGTATACCATCCAGCTGCAATTCCATCACCCCAGCGGACCCCACAGCAGCGTCGGCAGGGCCGGCGTTTGGCACAGGCAGACCAGGCAGTTGCCTGGGGCCCCCACCTAGAAAGGGGGCCCCCTGCCTCTGCAGCCCCTGTATGAAGTGCCCAGAGGGTGTACAGCAGTGAATAATGCTGTGAATTGCTCTGTTGTGCTGGAAATGCAATGTCACTCCCAAACCCCCCTTGAGAGCCCCGCAGTGCAGTGATTTACTCACTGTGGTCCAGAGCTCTGTGCTGTTTGCTGTAGGATCAGGTTTCACAGTCACATACAGCAGCCATCAGCATGGGCTCTGACCACAGTCACTGCTTGCAATCTGACAGGGCGACCTGCTGTCACTACTGTCTGGATGACACAAGACAGGAATATTGTCTGCTGAATCAGGGTATTTATTATATAGAAATAAATGAATTCCCACGTGAAACAATAAGGGTAAACTATACATATATAGTACAGCTGTGCATAAGAATCAGCGTTTTTGGTGCATTTTTTTTTGCAGCCAAAGCCTGCTCTCTTGGCAGTAAAAACACTGCTTTCAAAACACCCATTTTTTAGGGTATGTGCAAAGGATCTGGAAATGGCAGCCCTTTGGATGCAGCGGACATGTGCTGCGTCCAAAGTGCTGCCATCTTTTGAACACAGGTGATTCCACATGTGTTCATTGATCTGTGCAGAATCCCTGAATCCTATACATTGCACGGGTGAGATTTCTCTTGTGGAGACTCGTGTCTACGCCAGATAAATTGACATGCTGCAGCCTGGAGAGACGCGCCCCATGTCCGTCTCTGCGGCTGAGGTGCAGGTGATAGTGCACGCATAGTAGAGATGGAATTTCTTGGAATCCCATCCACTATACTGTAACATGTGGCCGCTGCGGGTTGGACGCTGCACATGTACACAGCAGCCGACCCGCAGTGTTTATTGACTGTGTGCACATACCTTTAGAGCTTTTGCCGTTTGTTTTTTACAGTATGCATTTTGTCTACAGTACATGTTTAATAAAGTTAGTATTATTCACCAAAAACGCAGTGAAAAACAACGTTGCAAAATTTGCAGCATTTTTAAAACTTTTTCATTGCTTTCTACGGCTGAAAAAAATTGCTGAAAGCGACACGCTGCAGATTTAAAAAAGGCTGCAGTTGTGAAATTCAGTCAGGAGAAAATAAAAGGGTGTGCAGGAGATTTCTGAAAATCTCAGTTTTTGCTTGTGCTGTAAAATGTTGTAAACTTCTTAGTTGCAGAAGAAAAAGCTGCAAAAATTCTGCATATGAACATGGCGAAAAGCTGCTTTATAAAGTGCCAGCAAAACATAGGAGCTTTCCGAAATCTCCTGCAGGAGCTTGTTTGTTTTCTGACTTGATTTCAGAACTGTAGCACTCAGGGGCGGATTATCAGAGGGTCAATATGGGCGGTAGCCCAGGGCCCAGTGGTCTGGGGGGGCCCTGGGCTACCGCACAGATTGACCCTCCGCTAATCGTCTGTGACTGCCCGCCGGGCGGCGTTTATGTGCCCCCCAGACCCGGTGGGCAGAGAGAGGGGGCCCGCATTGGGCCCCTTCTCATCTGCTCACCGGGCCCTTTCCGGCGCTGCGGCGGTTTCCTATCAACGTGCGGGCGCGCGCCCGCACATCAATAGTTAACAACAACAGCCGCCAGCCAATCGGAGGCTGGCAGCTGAAGTCGGCCGCTGCGCACATGTCGCCGGCGTCTGACGTCATTGTCAGTCGCCGGCGAGTGTGCGCTGCTGCAGGGAGCTCGCCGCCTGGAGCATGGACAGGTGAGGAGACTGCTTGTTTGTTTGTTTTTTTTTTGATCAGTTATCAGTGGACACACTGGGGGGCAATGCTGGAGGACACACTGGGGGGCAATGCTGGAGGACACACTGGGGGGAAATGCTGGAGGACACACTGGGGGCAATGCTGGAGGACACACTGGGGGGCAATGCTGGAGGACACACTGAGGGGGCAATGCTGGAGGACACACTGGGGGCAATGCTGGAGACAGTGGGGCAGATTGCTGGAGACAGTGGGGCAGATTGCTGGAGACAGTGGGGCAGATTGCTGGAGACAGTGGGGCAATGCTGGAGACAGTGGGGCAATGCTGGAGACACTGGGGCAGATTGCTGGAGACAGTGGGGCAATGCTGGAGACAGTGGGGCAATGCTGGAGACACTGGGGCAGATTGCTGGAGGACACACTGGGGGGCAATGCTGGAGGACACACTGGGGGGCAATGCTGGAGGACACACTGGGGGCAATGCTGGAGACACTGGGGCAGATTGGAGGACACACTGGGGGCATTGCTGGAGACAGTGGGGCAGATTGCTGGAGACAGTGGGGCAATGCTGGAGACAGTGGGGCAGATTTCTGGAGACAGTGGGGCAGATTTCTGGAGACAGTGGGGCAGATTTCTGGAGACAGTGGGGCAGATTGCTGGAGACAGGGGGGCAGATTGCTGGAGACAGTGGGGCAGATTGCTGGACACACTGGGGGTAATATGCTGGACACACTGGGGCAGATGATTGCTGGACACACTGGGGCAATGCTGGAGACACTGGGCCAGATTGCTGGACACACTGGTGGTAATATGCTGGACACACTGGGGCAGATTGCTGGACACACTGGGGGCAATATGCTGGACATACTGGGGCAGATTGCTAGACACACTGGGGGGCAATGCTGGAGGACACACTGGGGGGCAATGCTGGAGGACACACTGGGGGCAATGCTGGAGGACATACTGGGGGGCAATGCTGGAGGACACACTGGGGGGCAATGCTGGAGGACACACTGGGGGGCAATGCTGGAGGACACTGGGGGCAATGCTGGAGACAGTGGGGCAGATTGCTGGAGACAGTGGGGCAGATTGCTGGAGGACACACTGGGGGGCAATGCTGGAGGACACACTGGGGGGCAATGCTGGAGACACTGGGGCAGATTGGAGGACACACTGGGGGGCAATGCTGGAGACACTGGGGCAGATTGGAGGACACACTGGGGGCAATGCTGGAGACAGTGGGGCAGATTGCTGGAGACAGTGGGGCAATGCTGGAGACAGTGGGGCAATGCTGGAGACAGTGGGGCAGATTGCTGGAGACAGTGGGGCAGATTGCTGGAGACAGTGGGGCAGATTGCTGGAGACACTGGGGCAGCTTGCTGGACACACTGGGGGTAATATGCTGGACACACTGGGGCAGATGATTGCTGGACACACTGGGGCAATGCTGGAGACACTGGGCCAGATTGCTGGACACACTGGTGGTAATATGCTGGACACACTGGGGCAGATTGCTGGACACACTGGGGGCAATATGCTGGACATACTGGGGCAGATTGTTGGACACACTGGGAGTAATGTGCTGGACACACTGGGGGTAATATGCTGGACACACTGGGGCAGATTGCTGGACACACTGGGGGCAGGACTGGAGGCATGGGCAGAATGTAGACATGGGGCATGATTGGAGACATGGGGCAGGATTGGATCATGGGGCAGGATGGATACGATGGAGACAGATGGGGCAGGATCGGGAGATCATATGGTGTAGAATGGATACTCATGAGTGCAGGATGGGAGAACATATGGCTGGAGCCAGGAATGAGACACACGGGGCCAGGATGGGGAATATTATTACCATAGGGGCTAATTAAGGGATATTATTGCAGTGATGTATTTATTTTATTTTTTGAGTATACTGTTTTAAATGGGGGGGCGGTCCTGTTACTTTGCAGAGTGACACTATATCGCCTTTTTATCTTCATGTGGTGTAATGTAGAAGTTGTGAAAAATTAAGTAATGTGTTCTGCAAGCAGAGCTCGAGATTACTGTCTTATTTCCGGCAGAAATGAGTCCTGGCTGGAAGAAATGATGGCGGTCTGTGCTGGATGAAAGATGAAGGACTTCACCTAGAGACGTCACTGGTGAGTCAGTGTTACCTATACACTGACACTGTACACTATATACTATATACAGCGGTCCTGTGTACAATGTCACCAGTGATCACTGTATTACCTATACATTATATACAGAGCTCATGTGTATAATACCACCAGTGATCTCTGTATTACCTCTACATAGACACTGCATACTAAGTACAGATCTCCTGTGAATACTGGCACTTATGGTGATAGTATTGTGTTTTTTTTTGTTTTTTTTTATTACTGATCAGTATTGTAGTATTCAGTCACTATGTGGTGGTAATATGTGGTCTTGACATGGTGCGGTGGTATTTGTCCCTTGTATGTGCTATTTGGTCACCAAGTGGTAATATGTGGTCTTGACATGGTGTTGTGGTATTTGTTCCTTGTATGTGATATTATTCGATCACTGTGGTTGTAATTTGTGGTCTGGTCATGGTGTGGTGGTATTTGTTCCTTGTATGTGATATTCTTCGATCACTGTGGTTGTAATTTGTAGTCTGGTCATGGTGCGGTGGTATTTGTTCCTTGTATGTGATATTATTGGTCAAGATATACCTAAATTGTATTGCAGATTTTAACAAATATTTAATAGGTTACAGCAGAGTAGGGCCCGGCCATTTTTCTGGAATAATCTGGTTCAGGTATATCATGACCCCCGTCACATGACCCCCGTCACATGACCCCCGTCACATGACCCCCGTCACATGACCCCCGTCACATGACCCCCGTCACATGACCCCCGTCACATGACCCCCGTCACATGACCGGGGGGGGGCCCACAGTGTGTGAACAGCCCGGGGCCCTGGCTATCCTTAATCCACCCCTGGTAGCACTTTTTAAATTCTGCAGCGTGTCACTTCTTTCAGTGTGTTTTCACCTGTAGAAAGCAATGAAAGAATAAAAAAGCTGCAGGTATTGCAACGGCATTATTCACTGCAATTTTTTAAGTGGTTTTGGTGAATTAAACTATTAGGTCTCGTTCACATGTTCAGTATTTCACATCAGTATTTGTTAGGCTGTCGTCACACTAGCAGTATTTGGTCAGCATTTTACATCAGTATTTGAAGCCAAAACCAGGAGTGGGTGATAAATACAGAAGTGGTGCATATGTTTCTATTATACTTTTCCTCTAATTGTTCCACTCCTGGTTTTGGCTTACAAATACTGATGTAAAATACTGACCAAATACTACTAGTGTGACGCCGACCGAACAATGAGGCTATGTGCACACGTTGCGGAATCTGCCGTGGATGTTTTCACCCAGATTCCTAAAATTCTGCAGGTAAAACGCCCTGCCTTTTACCTGCAGATTTACGGTGGAATTACCGCCTTTTTTGTGCAGTTTTCAACAGCGTTTTTACACCTGTGGATTCCTATTATGGAGCAGGTGCAAAACGCTGCGGAATCTGCACAATGAATTGACATGCTGCAGAAAACAGAACGCAGCGTTTCTGCGCGGTATTTTCCGCAGCATGTGTATGGCGGATTTTGTTTTCCATACATTTACATGGTGCTGTACAACACACGGAAAACTGCTGCAGATCCACAGCAAAATCTGCAGCGTGTGCACATACCCTGAGAAACACGTCACCACTTCTGTATTTATCACCCTCCTGGTTTTGGATTACACATACTGATGTGAAATACTGACCAAATACTGATCGTATGAATGTGGTCTTAAACATACTGTAAACAAAGCAAACATCATCACTCTAAAAAAAAAGCTGAAAAAAGTGTGAAGAACACCACAAAACAAGCTGAAAAACATTTTTACTGCTACTAGAAAAGGTTTTGGCTACTGAAAAAAATGCTGCATGTGAACATAGTCTTACTCTGAAACGCTATGTCTATGACCGGCGTCACACTCAGCGTATAACAATACGGTCCGTATTTTACGGTCGTAATACGCCACAAAATTCAAAAAATGGTGATTCGTAACATATATACTGTCTACATATACAGTATATATATATATATATATATATGTGTGTACTTTTATTGGTTTTTTTTTTTTTATTTAGATGAAGAAATGTATTTATGGGAATAATATATATATATATTTTTTCATTATTTTGGAATATTTTTTTTTATTTTTTTTTACACATTTGGAAAAATTTTTTTTTACTTTTTTACTTTGTCCCAGGGGTGGACATCACAGATCAGTGATCTGACAGTTTGCACAGCACTCTGTCAGATCACTGATCTGACTAGCAGCGCTGCAGCCTTCACAGTGCCTGCTCTGAGCAGGCTCTGTGAAGCCACCTCCCTCCCTGCAGGACCCGGATCCGCGGCCATCTTGGATCCGGGCCTGGAGCAGGGAGGGAGGGAGGGAGGTAAGACCCTCCAGCAACGCGATCACATCGCGTTGCTGCGGGGGCTCAGGGAAGCCCGCAGGGAGCCCCCTCCCTGCGCGGTGCTTCCCTGCACCGCCGGCACATCGCGATCATCTTTGATCGCGGTGTGCCATGGGTTAATGTGCCGGGGGCGGTCCGTGACCGCTCCTGGCACATAGTGCCAAATATATCATACAGCGCTAGATAGCTTAACCCCTTTACCCCCAAGGGTGGTTTGCACGTTATGGACCGGGCCAATTTTTACAATTCTGACCACTGTCCCTTTATGAGGTTATAACTCTGGAACGCTTCAACAGATCCCGGTGATTCTGACATTGTTTTCTCGTGACATATTGTACTTCATGATAGTGGTAAAATTTCTTTGATATTACCTGCGTTTATTTGTGAAAAAAACGGAAATTTGGTGAAAATTTTGAAAATTTCGCAATTTTCCAACTTTGAATTTTTATGCAATTAAATCACAGAGATATGTCACACAAAATACTTAATAAGTAACATTTCCCACATGTCTACCTTACATCAGCACAATTTTGGAACCAAAATTTTTTTTTGTTAGGGAGTTATAAGGGTTAAAAGTTGACCAGCAATTTCTCATTTTTACAACACCATTTTATTTTAGGGACCACATCTCATTTGAAGTCATTTTGAGGGGTCTATATGATAGAAAATACCCAAGTGTGACACCATTCTAAAAACTGCACCCCTCAAGGTTCTTAAAACCACATTCAAGAAGTTTATTAACCCTTCAGGTGCTTCACAGGAATTTTTGGAATGTTTAAATAAAAATTAACATTTAACTTTTTTTCACAAAAAATTTACTTCAGCTCCAATTTGTTTTATTTTACCAAGGGTAACAGGAGAAAATGGACCCCAAAAGTTGTTGTCCAATTTGTCCTGAGTACGCTGATACCCCATATGTTGGGGTAAACTCCTGTTTGGGCACACGGGAGAGCTCGGAAGGGAAGGAGCACTGTTTTACTTTTTCAATGCAGAATTGGATGGAATTGAGATCGGTCGCCATGTCGCGTTTGGAGATCCCCCTGATGTGCCTAAACAGTGGAAACCCCCCAATTATAACTGAAACCCTAATCCAAACACACCCCTAACCCTAATCCCAACGGTAACCCTAACCACTCCTCTAACCCAGACACACCCCTAATCCCAATCGCAAATGTAATCCAAACCCTAACCCTAACTTTAGCTCCAACCCTAACTGTAGCCTTAACCCTAACCCTAGCCCTTACCCTAGCCCTTACACTAGCCCTAACCGTAGCCCCAACCCTAACCCTAGCCCTAACCCTAGTCCCAACCCTAGCCCTAACCCTAGCCCTAAACCTAGCCCTAAACCTAGCCCTAACCCTAGCCCTAACCCTAGCCCTAACCCTAGCCCTTACCCTAGCCCTAACCCTAGCCCCAACCCTAACCCTAGCCCTAACCCTAGTCCCAACCCTAGCCCTAACCCTAGCCCTAAACCTAGCCCTAACCCTAGCCCTAACCCTAGCCCCAACCCTAACCCTAGCCCTAACCCTAACCCTAGTCCCAACCCTAGCCCTAACCCTAGCCCTAAACCTAGCCCTAACCCTAGCCCTAACCCTAGCCCTAACCCTAATGGGAAAATGGAAATAAATACATTTTTTTCATTTACTTTTATAGCAGGGTTTTTTAGCGGATTTTTATGATTGGCAGCTGTCACACACTGAAAGACGCTTTTTATTGCAAAAAATATTTTTTGCGTTACCATATTTTGAGAGCTATAATTTTTCCATATTTGAGTCCACAGAGTCATGTGAGGTCTTGTTTTTTGCGGGACGAGTTGACGTTTTTATTGGTAACATTTTCGGGCACGTGACATTTTTTGATCGCTTTTTATTCCGATTTTTGTGAGGCAGAATGACCAAAAACCAGCTATTCATGAATTTCTTTTGGGGGAGGCGTTTATACCGTTCCGCGTTTGGTAAAATTGATAAAGCAGTTTTAATCTTCGGTTCAGTACGATTTATATCATTTTTTTATGTTTTGGCGCTTTTATACGATAAAAACTATTTTATAGAAAAAAATAATTATTTTTGCATTGCTTTATTCTGAGGACTATAACTTTTTTATTTTTTTGCTGTTGTCGCTGTATGGTGGCTCGTTTTTTGCGGGACAAGATGACGCTTTCAGCGGTACCATGGTTATTTATATCCGTCTTTTTGATCGCGTGTTATTCCACTTTTTGTTTGGCGGTATGATAATAAAGCGTTGTTTTTTGCCTCGTTTTTTTTCTCGTTTTTTTTTTTTTTTCTTACGGTGTTTACTGAAGGGGTTAACTAGTGGGCCAGTTTTATAGGTCGGGTCGTTACGGACGTGGCGATACTAAATGTGTACTTTTATTGTTTTGTTTTTTTTATTTAGATAAAGAAATGTATTTATGGGAATAATATTTTTTTATTTTTTTCATTATTTAGGATTTTTTTTTTTTTTTACACACTTGGAAATTTTTTTTTTAACTTTTTTACTTTGTCCCAGGGGGGGACAATACAGATCGGTGATCTGCCAGTTTGGACAGCACTCTGACAGATCACCGATCTGTCTGAGAGCAGTGCAGCGTTACCAAGTGCCTGCTCTGAGCAGGCACTTGGTAAGCCACCTCCCTCCCTGCAGGACCCGGATCCGCGGCCATTTTGGATCCGGGACTTACTGCAGGGAGGGAGGTAGGAGACCCCCGGAGCAACGCGATCACATCGCGTTGCTGCGGGGGTCTCAGGGAAGCCCGCAGGGAGCCCCCTCCCTGCGCGATGCTTCCCTGCACCGCCGGCACATCGCGATCATCTTTGTTCGCGGTGTGCCGGGGGTTAATGTGCCGGGGGCGGTCCGTGACCGCTCCTGGCACATAGTGCCGGATGTCAGCTGCGATAAGCAGCTGACACCCGGCCGCGATCGGCGGCGCTCCCCCCGTGAGCGCGGCCGATCGCGCTGGACGTAATATTCCGTCCTTGGGAATTAAGGCCCACCCCACATGGACGGAATATTACGTCCAATGGCAGAAAGGGGTTAAAAGCCGGTAATTCAATTGCCGGCTTTTGCTATCTCCTTCCCAAAGCCGACATGATATGAGACATGGTTTACATACAGTAAACCATCTCATATCCCTTTTTTTTTTGCATATTCCATATTTGCATTTTGTGCAAAATTTTGGCGCTGTAGCTATTAAATTTAAGGGTTAAATCGCTGAAAAAATTGGCATGGGCTCCTGCGCAATTTTCTCCGCCAGAATGGTAAAGCCAGTGACTGAGGGCAGATATTAATAGCCTGGAGAGGGTCCATGGTTATTGGCCCCCCCTGGCTAAAAACATCTGCCCTCAGCCACCCCAGAAAAGGCACATCTGGAAGATGCGCCTATTCTGGCACTTGGCCACTCTCTTCCCATTCCCGTGTAGCGGTGGGATATGGGGTAATGAAGGGTTAATGTCACCTTGCTATTGTAAGGTGTTAAGCCAGATTAATAATGGAGAGGCGTCAATTATGACACCTATCCATTATTAATCCAATAGTATGAAATGTTTAAAAAACACACACACACACACATTATTACAAAGTATTTTAATGAAATAAATACACAGGTTTTTGTAATACATTCCATTCATTCCCCGGGGTTTTACAGGCAGGAGCACAGCTGCATTAGCATAGCTTCTGCTTGTAAAATTAGTTAACCCCTTCAGATGGATTTACATCGTGGGAGGTTACAGAACGACGGAAGGTATGGGATATTGTTGTTTTTTTATTTTACCTTTTTTACAGAACGAGGGTCTTCAGGTAGATTACCAGTATAATAAAATATTACAAAAACCTGTGTATTTATTGGCGTGACTCTCACCGCTCCTCGCACATTAACCCCCAGAACACTGCCATAAAACATGACCGCAGCATTCTGGCGGCACAGGGAAGCATTGGGAAGGGAGGGGGCTCCCTGCGTGCTTCCCTGAGACCCTCAGAGCAACGTGATGTGATCGCGTTGCTCCGAGGGTCGCCTACCTCTTCCTCCCTGCAGGCTCAGAGCAGGCGCCGGCAAGCCTCCCTCAGTGCCTGTGTGATCGCTGATCTGACACAGTGCACTGCAAAGTGGCAGATCAGCGATCTAACACAATAGTATGATGGCCATACAGTTATATGAAAAGTTTGGGCACCCCTATTAATCTTAAGCTTAATGTTTCATAAAAATTGTTTTTTTTGCAACAGCTATTTCAAGGCAGAAACATTACTGTGTCCAACAGTTATTAGATATATGAAACTGAAATAGCTGTTGCAAAAAAAACAATTTTTATAAAACATTAAGCTTAAGATTAACAGGGGTGCCCAAACTTTTTCATATATCTGTATATATATATATATATATATATATATATGTATATATATATATATATATATATATATATATATATTGCTCCAATAAATACATTTTTGTCTAAATAAAAAAAACAATAAAAGTACACATATTTAGTATCGCCGCGTCCGTAACAACCTGACCTATCAAACTGTCCCACTAATTAACTCCTTCAGTGATCACCGTAAAAAAAAAAACGAGGCAAAAAACAACGCTTTATTATCATACCGCCGAACAAAAAGTGGAATAACACGCGATCAAAAAGAGGGATATAAACAAAATGGTACAGCTGAAAACATCTTCTTGTCCCACAAAAAACGAGCTGCCATACAGCATCATCAGCAAAAAAATAAAAAAGTTATAGTCCTCAGAATAAAGCGATGCAAAAATAATTTTTTATATAAAATAGATCTTATCGTATAAAAGCACCAAACCATAAAAAAAAAAAAAATGAGGTATCGCTGTAATCATACTGACCCGAAGAATAAAACTGCTTTATCAATTTTATCAAACATGGAACGGTATAAACGCCCCCCCCCTAAAAAAGAAATTCACGAATTGCTGGATTTTGTTTATTCTGCCTCAGAATAAAAAACGATCAAAAAATGTTACGTTCCCGAAAATGGTACCAATAAAAACATCAACTTGTCCCGCAAAAAACAAGACCTCACATGACTCTGTGGACCAAAATATGGAAAAATTATAGCTCTCAAAATGTGGGGACGCAAAAACTATTTTTTGCAATAAAAAGTGTCTTTTAGTGTGTGACAGCTGCTAATCATAAAAATCTGCTAAAAGACAGCTATAAAAGTAAATGAAACCCCTCCTTCATCACCCCCTTAGTTAGGGAAAAATAATAAAAATTTAAAAAATGTATTTATTTCCATTTTCCCATTAGGGATAGGGTTAGGGCTACAGTTAGGGTTAGGGTTGGGGCTAAAATTAGGGTTAAGGTTGGGGCTAAAGTTAGGGTTAGGGCTACAATTAGGGTTAGGGTTGGGGCAACAGTTAGGCTTAGGGCTACAGTTAGGGTTGGGGCTAAAGTTAGGGTTAGGGTTGGGGCTAAAGTTAGGGTTAGGGTTGGGGCTAAAGTAAGGGTTAGGATTGGGGCTAAAGTTAGGGTTGGGGCTAAAGTTAAGGTTAGGGCTACAGTTAGGGTTGGGGCTACAGTTAGGGTTAGAGCTAAAGTTAAGGTTGGGGCTAAAGTTAGGGTTAGGGCTAAAGTTAGGGTTAGGGTTTGGATTACATTTATGGTTGGGATTAGGGTTGGGATTAAGGTTAGGGGTGTGTCACAGTTAGGGGTGTGGTTAGTGTTATGGTTGGGTTTAGGGTTAGGGATGTGTTGGAGTTAAGGGTGTGGTTATCGTTGGGATTAGGATTAGGGGTGTGTTGGGGTTAGGGATGTGGTTTGGATTAGGGTTAGGGGCATGTTTGGGTTAGGGGTGTGGTTAGGGTTATGGTTAGGGTTGGGATTAGGGTTAGGGGTATGGTTGGGTTAGGGTTTCAGTTAGAATTGGGGGGTTTCCACTGTTTAGGCACATCAGGGGCTCTCCAAACGCGACATGGTGTCCGATCTCAATTCCAGCCAATTCTGCGTTGAAAAAGTAAAACAGTGCTCCTGTGCGCCAAAACAGGGTTATACCCCAACATATGGGGTATCAGTGTACTCAGGACAAATTGGACAACAACTTTTAGGGTCCAATTTCTCTGGTTAACCTTAGGAAAATAAAAATTTGGGGGGCTAAAAAATCATTTTTGTGAGAAAAAATGGTTTTTTATTTTCACAGCTCTGCATTATAAGCTGTAGTGAAACACTTGAGGGTTCATATTTCTCACAAGACATCTAGATAAGTTCCTTGGGGAGACTAGTTTCCAATATGGGGTCACTTGTGGGGGTTTTCTACTGTTTAGGTACATCAGGGCACTGCAAACGCAATGTGACGACTGCAGACCATTCCATCTAAGTCTGCATTCCAAACGGCGCTCCTTCCCTTCCAAGCTCTGCCATGCACCAAAACAGAGGTTTTCTCCCAAATATGGGATATCAGCGTATTCAGGACAAATTGGACAACAACTTCTGGGGTCCAATTTCTCCTGTTACCCTTGGGAAAATACAAAACTGGGTGCTAAAAAATATTTTTTGTGGAAAAAAAATAATTTTTATCTTCATGGCTCTGCGTTATAAACTGTAGTGAAACACTTGGAGGTTCAAAGTGCTCACCACACATCTAGATAAGTTCCTTAGGGGGTCTACTTTCCAAAATGGTGTCACTTGTGGGGGGTTTCAATGTTTAGGCACATCAGGGGCTCTCCAAACGCGACATGGCGTCCCATCTCAATTCCAGTCAATTTTGCATTGAAAAGTCAAACAGCACTCCTTCCCTTTAGGAGCTCTGCCATGCGCCCAAACAGTGGTTTACACCCACATATGGGGTATCAGCGTACTCAGGACAAACTGCAAAACAACTTTTGGGGTCCAATTTCTTCTGTTTCCCTTGGGAAAATAAAAAATTGGGGGCGAAAAGATCATTTTTGTGAAATAATATGACTTTTTATTTTTTACATCTCTACATTAACTTCTGGTGTCACTTGTGGAGGGTTTCAATGTTTAGGCACATCAGGAGCTCTCCAAACGCGACATGGCGTCCCATCTCAATTCCAGTCAATTTTGCATTGAAACGTCAAACAGCGCTCCTTCCCTTCCGAGTTCTGCAATGCGCCCAAACAGTGGTTTACCCCCACATATGGAGTTTCAGCATACTCAGAACAAATTGTACAACAACTTTTGGGGTCCAATTTCTCCTGTTACTCTTTGTAAAATAAAACAAATTGGAGCTAAATTTTTTGTGGAAAAAAAGTTAAATGTTCATTTTTTTTAAACATTCCAAAACTTCCAGTGAAACACCTGAAGGATTAATAAACTTCTTGAATGTGGTTTTGAGCACCTTGAGGGGTGCAGTTTTTAGAATGGTGTCACACTTGGGTATTTTCTGTCATATTGACCCCTCAAAGTGACTTCAAATGTGATGTGGTCCCTAAAAAAAATGGTGTTGTAAAAATGAGAAATTGATGGTCAAATTTTAACCCTTATAACTCTCTAACAAAAAAAAATTTGGTTCCAAAATTGTGCTGATGTAAAGTAGACATGTGGGAAATGTTATTTATTAAGTATCTTGTGTGACATATGTGGCGCCTCAGGGTCCTGGTCATCACAGTAGCATTGCTTTCCTCATGTGGAGAGTGATGTTACGCCTGAAGGCAAGAAGGGATAACCATCACCAGGTAACCACAAACATGCAACACATTCACACTCCAGGCCACAAGGGGAGCTTTTGATCCTATTTATTAGGTGACTCCCCTATATATAGTGTGGTTTTGGAGGGAAAGGAGGTCAGTTGGTCCTGGACACAGTCAGTGCCAGACTGTTGTCTGAGGAGAGAGGGTTTACAGAGCTGTGCATGCCCCCTGAGCTGCAGCTGCAGGAAAGAGACACATAGAAACCGAACGTATTGCAGTGAGCGTGCAGGAAAGCAAAGCGCAGGAGAGGATACCAGAGGGGGACCATCTACGATCAGGCTGCCTCCCTCTGAGTCACAGAAAACCAGTAGCCAGAATATAGAGGATGTAGAGCCTTACTTCAGAGACCGGCAGGACAGCCAACTGTACATTACCTGTCCGCACCTACACCCAGGAGGCATGGTGACACCCAGCAGAGCCGGGTCATCTAAGAGATCCTATAAACAGGCTCGAGTCACCAGTCATACGGGTTTTGTCCTATCCTAACCGGGGGACAGAGAGAGAGATAACATCTGTGAAGACCTTATTTGAAGCTAAGCAGTAAGGGACTACACCACTACAGCGCAAAGGAAGGCTTATATTTCCACCTGGCCAAAGGGGACTCCTAACTTGCCTCCAAGCCGACTGGGCTCTGCCTGCCCTGTGATCTGGTGCCCTGGACTGTGGCTGCTGAAACTAACAGTAAACAAGGTAAAGAGACTGCAATCCTGGGTCCTCGTTCTTCTCTGCACCTCTCACCATACCCCCATCTACACACCGGGAAACCCTGGGGATATACTTCACCTGTGGGAAGATATACCATCTAGCTGCCATAACATCACCCCAGTGGACCCCTTAAAGCAGCGTCGGTCACCCTGACCCAATACCACAGGTGGCGTCACAAACAGAAACTTTATCCCTTTTAAATACCTTCCCCTTTTACATGGGCGCCCAGGGCCATGGACCGGGTCGTAGCCACCGTGACATCCCCCTGTGAACAGCAGGATCCGGTACCGAGTAACCCCTAGCCCGTGGGGCGACTCACATAACTCTGTGATTTAAGGGCATAAAAATTCAAAGTTAGAAAATTGTGAAATTTTCAAAATTTTCGCCAAATTTCCGTTTTTTCACAAATAAACGCAGGTAATATCAAATAAATTTTACCAGTAACATGAAGTACAATATGTCTCGAGAATACAGTGTCAAAATCACTTAGATCCGTTGAAGTGTTCCAGAGTTATAACCTTATAAAGGGACAGTGGTCAGAATTGTAAAAATTGGCCCGGTCATTAACGTGCAAACCACCCTTTGGGGTAAAGGGGTTAATAGTTAGTGTAGATCTGCAACTGTTAAATCCACAACTCCTGAGAAACCAACAGTCCTTTTTAGGGCTAATTCGTGGGTCCCGATATTGCAGCGCTAGATAGGCAGGGCACAGCATATCCACATCAGTTCAAGGTCTGCAGGCACTGTATGTGCGTCCATTGTTCCCACTGCATCCCTCGCAAAGCCCCATAACTGTCTGCTGCTTCTGCTTATTTGCTATCTACCTAGTTGCAGTTTTCCTTTTTTTTTCTAAAAATTCACCCCCCCCAAAAAATATACAGTCTGTTCTGTCAGACTGATGCCTGTTTAAAAATCATAGTTGGTCAGGCATACGTAGCATTGTTGCAGGGCTGGCGTCAGCATCTGGCGCACCCGGGCAAGTGCTGGGGGCCTAGCGAGAAGGGGGGGCCCATTTTGACAAGTGTAACAAACATTTTACTATTGATGCTGCATAGAAATAGTAAAAAGATATGTTAAAAATAATTTAAAAAAAATAAAAAATCATGCTATTCTCACCTTCCGGCGGCCCCCTGCAGCCTTCCCGATCTTTGTGATGCTCCCGGCAGCTCCCGTTCCCAGAGACGCCTTCTTGCGAAATTACCCCAGATGACGTAGGATCTCGTGAGACCGCTACGCCATCACAGGTTATTGTCGCAAAGCATCACTGGGAACAGGAGCTGGCGGGAGCATCGCTATGGCATGGGCTGGATCCGGGGGCCGCCAGAAGGTGAGTATATGTCTATGGAGAAAACAGCCGCACACTAAAAGCTTGAAGGTTTTAAGTGAAAATTATATTCTTTATTAGTACAGGCATCACCGAGTGCTCATTAGCGTTAGATATAATGACGGATACTTTAAGTTAGGGTTCAAGGTGAGTATTTAACTATTTTTTTATTTTAATTCTTTTTTTTCAAAGGGATATGGTGCCCACACTGCTATATACTACGTGGCTGTGTTATATACTACGTGGCTGCTATATAATTCATGGGCTGTGCTATATATTACGTGGCTGTGTTATATACTATGTGGATGCGCTATATACTACGTGGGCTGTGCTATATACTACGTGGCTGTGTTATATACTACATGGCTCTGCTATATACTACGTGAGCTGTGCTATATACTACGTGAGCTGTGCTATATACTACGTGGACAGAATGCTGGACATGGGGACAGAATGCTGGACACGGGGGCAGAATGCTGGACGCTGGCAGAATGCTGGACACCGGGGCAGAATGCTGGAAACGGGGGCATAATGGAGATATGGGCATGATTGGAGACACAGGGTGCAGGATGAAAGACATGGGGGCATGACTGGAGACACTGAGGGCAGGACTGGGGAAAGCTGGGGCAGGAATGGAGACAGGAATAGAGGCAGGAATGGAGATATTTGTTCTCCCCACCCCCCACCTTCAATTCAATTGCTGTCCCTTTTCCCTCAATCTCAATTCATCATTTGCAGTCTCCCATCCCCTCCCCCACTTCATCATGTGCAGTCCCCTTTTCACAGAGAGAATCAGCCGAAGTACCACTTGTGACCACAGGAGGGAGCTCTGCCACAGAATTCACAACAGTACCCCCCCCCTTGAGGAGGGGTCACCGAACCCTCACCAGAGCCCCCAGGACGACCAGGATGAGCCAAATTAAAGGCACGAACAAGATCGGGAGCATGGACATCAGAGGCATAGACCCAGGAATTATCTTCCTGAGCATAACCCTTCCACTTAACCAGATACTGGAGTTTCCGTCTTGAAACACGAGAATCCAAAATCTTCTCCACAATATACTCCAACTCCCCCTCCACCAAAACCGGAGCAGGAGGATCAAAAGATTGAACCATAGGTGCCACGTATCTCCGCAACAATGACCTATGGAATACGTTATGGATGGAAAAAGAATCTGGAAGGGTCAAACGAAAAGACACAGGATTAAGAACCTCAGAAATCCTATACGGACCAATGAAACGAGGTTTAAACTTAGGAGAGGAAACCTTCATAGGAATATGACGAGAAGATAACCAAACCAAATCCCCAACACGAAGTCGGGGACCCACACAGCGTCTGCGATTAGCGAAACGTTGAGCCTTCTCCTGGGACAAGGTCAAATTGTCCACTACATGAGTCCAAATCTGCTGCAACCTGTCCACCACAGTATCCACACCAGGACAGTCCGAAGACTCAACCTGCCCTGAAGAGAAACGAGGATGGAATCCAGAGTTGCAGAAAAATGGCGAAACCAAGGTAGCCGAGCTGGCCCGATTATTAAGGGCGAACTCAGCCAAAGGCAAAAAGGACACCCAGTCATCCTGATCAGCAGAAACAAAGCATCTCAGATATGTTTCCAAGGTCTGATTGGTTTGTTCGGTCTGGCCATTAGTCTGAGGATGGAAAGCCGAGGAAAAAGACAAGTCAATGCCCATCCTACCACAAAAGGCTCGCCAAAACCTCGAAACAAACTGGGAACCTCTGTCAGAAACGATATTCTCTGGAATGCCATGTAAACGAACCACATGCTGGAAGAACAATGGCACCAAATCAGAGGAGGAAGGCAATTTAGACAAGGGTACCAAATGGACCATCTTAGAGAAGCGATCACAGACCACCCAAATGACTGACATCTTTTGAGACGGGAAGATCTGAAATAAAATCCATAGAGATATGTGTCCAAGGCCTCTTCGGGACCGGCAAGGGCAAAAGCAACCCACTGGCACGAGAACAGCAGGGCTTAGCCCAAGCACAAATCCCACAGGACTGCACAAAAGAACGCACATCCCGCGACAGAGATGGCCACCAAAAGGATCTAGCCACTGACCCTCTGGTACCAAAGATTCCAGGATGACCGGCCAACACCGAACAATGAACCTCAGAGATAACTTTATTCGTCCACCTATCAGGGACAAACAGTTTCTCCGCTGGGCAACGATCAGGTTTATTAGCCTGAAATTTTTGCTGCACCCGCCGCAAATCAGGGGAGATGGCAGACACAATTACTCCCTCTTTGAGGATACCCGCCGGCTCAGATAAACCCGGAGAGTCGGGCACAAAACTCCTAGACAGAGCATCCGCCTTCACATTTTTAGAGCCCGGAAGGTACGAAATCACAAAGTCAAAACGGGCAAAAAACAGCGACCAACGAGCCTGTCTAGGATTCAACCGCCTGGCAGACTCGAGATAAGTCAAGTTCTTATGATCAGTCAAGACCACCACGTGATGCTTAGCTCCTTCAAGCCAATGACGCCACTCTTCGAATGCCCACTTCATGGCCAGCAACTCTCGATTGCCCACATCATAATTTCGCTCAGCAGGCGAAAACTTCCTGGAAAAGAAGGCGCATGGTTTCATCACCGAGCAATCAGAACTTCTCTGCGACAAAACAGCCCCTGCTCCAATCTCAGAAGCATCAACCTCGACCTGGAACGGAAGCGAAACATCTGGTTGACACAACACAGGGGCAGAAGAAAAACGACGCTTCAACTCTTGAAAAGCTTCCACAGCAGCAGAAGACCAATTGACCACATCAGCACCATTCTTGGTCAAATCGGTCAATGGTTTAGCAATACTAGAAAAATTGCAGATGAAGCGACGATAAAAATTAGCAAAGCCCAGGAACTTTTGCAGACTTTTCAGAGATGTCGGCTGAGTCCAATCATGGATGGCTTGGACCTTAACAGGCTCCATCTCGATAGTAGAAGGGGAAAAGATGAACCCCAAAAATGAAACCTTCTGAACACCAAAGAGACACTTTGATCCCTTCACAAACAAAGAATTAGCACGCAGGACCTGAAACACCGTTCTGACCTGCTTCACATGAGACTCCCAATCATCCGAGAAGATCAAAATGTCATCCAAGTACACAATCAGGAATTTATCCAGGTACTCTCGGAAGATGTCATGCATAAAGGACTGAAACACTGATGGAGCATTGGCAAGTCCGAATGACATTACTAGATACTCAAAATGGCCCTCGGGCGTATTAAATGCAGTTTTCCATTCATCGCCTCGCTTAATACGCACAAGATTATACGCACCACGAAGATCTATCTTGGTGAACCAACTAGCCCCCTTAATCCGAGCAAACAAATCAGATAACAACGGCAAGGGGGACTGAAATTTAACCGTGATCTTATTAAGAAGGCGGTAATCTATACAAGGTCTCAGTGAACCATCCTTCTTGGCTACAAAAAAGAACCCTGCTCCTAATGGCGACGATGACGGGCGAATATGCCCCTTCTCCAAGGACTCCTTCACATAACTCCGCATAGCAGCGTGCTCAGGCACAGATAAATTAAACAGTCGACCTTTTGGGAATTTACTACCAGGAATCAAATCGATAGCACAATCACAATCCCTATGCGGAGGTAGGGTATCGGACTTGGGCTCATCAAATACATCCCGGTAATCAGACAAGAACTCTGGAACCTCAGAAGGGGTGGATGACGAAATAGTCAGAAATGGGACATCACCATGTACCCCCTGACAACCCCAGCTGGACACAGACATGGATTTCCAATCTAATACTGGATTATGGACTTGTAGCCATGGCAACCCCAACACGACCACATCATGCAGATTATGCAACACCAGAAAGCGAATAACCTCCTGATGTGCAGGAGCCATGCACATGGTCAGCTGGGTCCAGTACTGAGGCTTATTCTTGGCCAAAGGCGTAGCATCCATTCCTCTCAATGGAATAGGACACTGCAAGGGCTCCAAGAAAAACCCACAACGCCTAGCATACTCCAAGTCCATCAAATTCAGGGCAGCGCCTGAATCCACAAATGCCATGACAGAATATGATGACAAAGAGCAGATCAAGGTAACGGACAGAAGAAATTTTGACTGTACCGTACCAATGGTGGCAGACCTAGCGAACCGCTTAGTGCGCTTAGGACAATCAGAGATAGCATGAGTGGAATCACCACAGTAGAAACACAGCCCATTCAGACGTCTGTGTTCTTGCCGTTCAACTCTGGTCAAAGTCCTATCGCACTGCATAGGCTCAGGTTTAAGCTCAGGTAATACCGCCAAATGGTGCACAGATTTACGCTCACGCAAGCGTCGACCGATCTGAATGGCCAAAGACATAGACTCATTCAGACCAGCAGGCATAGGAAATCCCACCATGACATCCTTAAGGGCTTCAGAGAGACCTTTTCTGAAAATAGCTGCGAGCGCACCTTCATTCCATTCAGTGAGTACGGACCACTTTCTAAATTTCTGACAATATACCTCTATCTCATCCTGACCCTGACACAGAGCCAGCAAGTTTTTCTCTGCCTGATCCACTGAATTAGGTTCATCGTACAGCAATCCGAGCGCCAGGAAAAACGCATCGATATTACTTAATGCAGGATCTAATGACGCAAGAGAAAATGCCCAGTCCTGAGGGTCGCCGCATAAAAAAGAAATAATGATCCTAACTTGTTGAACTGGGTCACCAGAGGAGCGAGGTTTCAAAGCCAGAAATAGTTTACATTTATTTTTGAAACTCAGAAATTTAGTTCTATCTCCAAAAAACAAATCAGGAATAGGAATTCTCGGTTCTAACATAGAATTCTGAACCACAAAGTCTTGAATATTTTGTACTCTTGCCGTGAGCTGATCCACACATGAAGACAGACCTTTAATGTCCATCGCTACACCTGTGTCCTGAACCACCCAAATGTCTAGGGAAAAAAAAGGCAAAACACAGTGCAGAGAAAAAAAAATGGTCTCAGAACTTTTCCCTCTATTGAGAATCATTAGTACTTTAGGCCTCCAGTACTGTTATGAAAAGGTAATTCAGTACCACAATGGACATAGAGGTCAGAGCACATACAGTGACCTGACAATAACCCAAAAACATAGAACGAGCTCTGAGACGTGGGAACTCTGCTGACCGCAATCCCTAATCCTCTCCAACCACACTAGAGGCAGCCGTGGATTGCGCCTAACGCTCCCTATGCAACTCGGCACAGCCTGAGAAACTAGCTAGCCTGAAGATAGAAAATAAGCCTACCTTGCCTCAGAGAAATACCCCAAAGGAAAAGGCAGCCCCCACATATAATGACTGTGAGTTAAGATGAAAAGACAAACGTAGAGATGAAATAGATTTAGCAAAGTGAGGCCCGACTTTCTGAACAGAGCGAGGATAGGAAAGGTAACTTTGCGGTCAACACAAAACCCTACAAAAACCACGCAAAGGGGGCAAAAAGACCCTCCGTACCGAACTAACGGCACGGAGGTACACCCTCTGCGTCCCAGAGCTTCCAGCAAGCAGGAAAAAACAAATAGACAAGCTGGACAGAAAAAAACAGCAAACAAAATAGCAAAGCGGAACATAGCTATGCAGAGCAGCAGGCCACAGGAACGATCCAGGAGGAAACAGGTCCAATACTAGAACATTGACTGGAGGCCAGGATCAAAGCACTAGGTGGAGTTAAATAGAGCAGCACCTAACGACTTCACCACATCACCTGAGGAAGGAAACTCAGAAGCCGCAGTACCACTTTCCTCCACCAACGGAAGCTCACAGAGAGAATCAGCCGAAGTACCACTTGTGACCACAGGAGGGAGCTCTGCCACAGAATTCACAACAGATGTCCATGCTGCTGATTTGGTCCGTGTCTTTCATCTGGCTCGTCCTGATCGTCCTGGGGGCTCTGGTGAGGGTTCGGTGACCCCTCCTCAAGGGGGGGTGCTGTTGTGAATTCTGCTCTTGGGTTCCCTCCAGTGGTTGTAAGTGGGAATGCAGTTGTCTCTGACTCGCAGTCCTGGCCAGGTGTATCGGATGATTACAATTCTGACTGGGATATTTAGGTGTGCAGGATCCTTTAGCCCTTGCCAGTTGTCAATGTTACTTGTGAAGTATTGGATCACTTTCTGGCTTCCCCTGCTTGCTGCCAAATTCAGCAAAGATAAGTGTTTTGTTTTTGTATCTGTGGTGCACTGCTGTGTGCTTGTTTCAGTTTTATTCCTGCTCTGTTTGTAGGATTCACTGGAGTTGCAGATATACGCTCCTACATCTTTAGTTAGATGTAGGAAGTTTTTTTTGTATATTCTGCTGTGGATTTTTTGAAGGGATTTTAATACTGACCGCACAGAACTCTGTCCTATCCTGTCCTATCTAGCTAGAGTGGCCTCCTGTGCTAAATCCTGTTTTTTCTGCCTGTGTATGTTTTTTCCTCTCCGACTCACCGCCAATATTTGTGGGGGGCTGCCTATCCTTTGGGGATTTTCTCTGAGGCAAGATAGTATTCCGATTTCCATCTTTAGGGGTATTTAGTCCTCCGGCTGTGACGAGGTGTCTAGGTGTGTTAGGTACACTCCACGGCTACTTCTAGTTGCGGTGTTAAGTTCAGGATTGCGGTCAGTATAGTGGCCACTTTCTCCAGTGAAAGTTCTCATGCAGCTCCAAGGTCACCGGATCATAACAGTGCTGGCTGCTGACATTGGCTGGACTGGCAGGACTCCCTCGCCTCACAGCACAGTGATGTGCAGTGTGAGCAGCACAAGTCCCAGCAGCAGATGCTCCGCTGCCATCCTCTTGACGCGTCCAGCTTTCAGTGCCCGCTCGCTCAGGCTGGCTGCAACCCGCTCTACGGGTCCAGGGGAGCCAGCTGGGTGGAGGAGCCGACACAAGCACCACCACCACAGCAGTAGCACTTGAGAGACACTGTGGGATAGGAAGGAACAAAGCCCCAGGGAAATCTTCAAGAGAGGGCGGCGGTGGCGGGCTTTTCAAACTTCTGCACAGGCCCTGGTACGCGCTCTCCTGCTTCTCCGCACTGACAAGGGCCGCAGCCATGCGACAAACAAGGGCCGCACTCACAAGCTGATGTGGCCCTGGTCAACGGGTGTGACAAGAGAGTACGCGCGCACCAGGGCCTGTGCAGAATATTTAAAGGACCGGCGGCCCATTTTGAAGCTCAGAGCCGCAGGCCCAGCGGGCATCCGCCCACCTGGGCAGATTATCAATCCGGGCCTGGGTGGTATGCCACTAATTCCATGCCACAAATTCTTTGGAATTGGAGTTTTGGGGCATCAGGAAAATTATTTTGGCCCCCAGAAAAGAAAAACTGGACAAAATTCTATTTGGGAGGAAGCGAAGTGGATCTATAGGCTGAACTCCTTGAGCATCCTTGGCCTCAGTGAGGGATTCAGCTATAGTATTTTTTTGTAAGGGGGTAAGAAACATTTTTCCTCTCTATACTCTATATTCATAACCTGTGTTAAAAAGAATGTGTCTTTAGTTAATTTAAATACCGTATATATTTTTTCAATATGACCTTGTTAAGAGACATACTGTACACTAATGATGATAAAATTAGTATTTGATGAGTCTTCATAATATTGATGGAGTGCAAAGGGATTATAATTAAGCAAATTAATATCTATATCCATATCCCCCTGGATGTTTGCCATATGACATATATATTTTAATAGTCCTGAAATTAAGTTTGATGATATGTGTGTTAACAAGTAGAAACAAAATGTAATCATATGCGCATAATTAGTGTGTTAAACCACTCTGCAAAATTAAACCAAGTTTTTAGACATAGGTACCAATAAGGTAGTTCATTAAACCATATGAAATGTGCACTATTAAGCTGTGAAATTGAAACTAAGTCTAATGACATGCACACTGGTAGTCTGTGCTAGTAGGAACTAACTCCAACAACATGCACATTAATAGCCTTGAAAGTTTAGAACAAAGTCTTTTGGCTTGCGCAGTAACGACTAGCGAAATTAGAACAAAGTCCAATGACATGCGCGATAGTGTTACATATATATTTCCTGGCAGGGTTGACACGTTCCAGTCCCTACTCAACCCAAGAGAGCAGGCCCCAACCACGGATCTCCACGCTGACGATCTGGCCAATTACTTCAAAGAAAAAATTAACCACATTCGACAGGAAATCATCTCCCAATCTCTTCATACCATGCACTGTCCTCCCTCCCCCACTGCATCTAGTTCACTCTCTGACTTTGAACCAGTTACAGAAGAAGAAGTAAGCAAGCTCCTTGCATCCTCTCGCCCGACCACTTGCACCAGTGACCCCATTCCGTCACATCTCCTCCAGTCCCTTTCCCCGGCTGTCACCTCTCACCTAACAAAAATATTCAACCTTTCCCTCACTTCCGGTATTTTTCCCTCCTCATTTAAGCATGCCATCATACATCCATTACTTAAAAAACCATCCCTCGACCAAAACTGTGCCGCTTATTATAGACCTGTCTCTAATCTTCCCTTCATCTCTAAACTCCTCGAACGCCTGGTCCACTCCCGTCTTACCCGCTATCTCTCAGATAACTCTCTTCTCGACCCTCTTCAATCTGGTTTCCGCTCTTTACACTCTACTGAAACTGCCCTCACTAAAGTCTCTAATGACCTACTAACAGCTAAATCTAATGGTCACTACTCCATGCTAATTCTCTTGGATCTCTCTGCAGCATTCGATACTGTGGATCATTAGCTCCTCCTCACTATGCTCCGCTCCATCGGCCTCAAGGACACCGTTCTCTCTTGGTTCTCCTCCTATCTCTCTGACCGATCCTTCACTGTATGTTTTGCTGGTTCCTCCTCCTCTCACCTTCCCCTTACTGTTGGGGTTCCTCAAGGATCAGTCCTAGGCCTCTTCTTGTTGTATACTGCCCCTATTGGACAAACAATCAGTAGATTTGGTTTCCAGTACCATCTCTATGCTGATGACACCCAATTATACACTTCTGCTCCTGATATCTCGCCTGCCTTATTAGAAAACACCAGTGATTGTCTTACCGCTGTCTCTAGCATCATGTCCTCCCTCTATCTGAAACTAAACCTGTCAAAAACTGAACTCCTCGTGTTCTCTCCTTCTACTAACCTACCTTTGCCTGACATTGCCATCTCCGTGTGCGGTTCCACCATTACTCCAAAGCAACATGCCCGCTGCCTTGGGGTCATCCTTGATTCTGACCTTTCATTCACCCCCCACATCCGATCACTGGCTCGCTCTTCTTATCTTCATCTCAAAAACATTTCTAGAATTCGCCCTTTTCTTACTTTCGACTCTGCAAAAACTCTTACTGTTTCACTTATTCATTCTCATCTGGACTATTGTAACTCTCTACTAATCGGCCTCCCTCTTACCAAACTCTCCCCTCTCCAATCTGTCCTGAATGCTGCTGCCAGGATAATATTCCTCACCAACCGTTACACCGATGCCTCTACCTTGTGCCAGTCATTACACTGGCTACCCATCCACTCCAGAATCCAGTACAAAACTATTACCCTCATCCACAAAGCACTCCATGGCTTAGCACCACCCTACATCTCCTCTCTGGTCTCAGTCTACCACCCTACCCGTGCCCTCCGCTCCACTAATGACCTCAGGTTAGCATCCTCAATAATCAGAACCTCCCACTCCCGTCTCCAAGACTTTACACGTGCTGCGCCGATTCTTTGGAATGCACTACCTAGGTTAATGCGATTAATCTCCAATCCCCACAGTTTTAAGCGTGCCCTAAAAACTCATTTGTTCAGACTGGCCTACCGCCTCAACGCATTAACCTAACGATCCCAGTGTGGCCTATTTAAAAAAAATAAATAAATTGAAAAAAAAAAATGAATGTTCTCATTCACTTTATGCAGTTAATAGCCCTCTGTGTCTGTACTGTTACATACTTAGGCAGTTAACTGGTTCAGGCAGCTTTACATGAACACCCGAGCCTTACACTATGGCTGGTCCGAATAACTATAGCATTTGTTACCATCCACCTCTCGTGTCTCCCCTTTTCCTCATAGTTTGTAAGCTTGCGAGCAGGGCCCTCATTCCTCCTGGTATCTGTTTTGAACTGTATTTCTGTTATGCTGTAATGTCTATTGTCTGTGCAAGTCTCCTCTATAATTTGTAAAGCGCTGCGGAATATGTTGGCGCTATATAAATAAAAATTATTATTATTATTATTATTATAAGGATGCATGCGCAGAATCATCAGAGCTTTGATCTGATTAGGTACTGATGATGCACACACATAGCAATAATAATAATAATAATACTGTATTAATCATACTAAGTATGTAAGTATACGCCTTTAAACTGCGATGATAGGATGGTGAATGTAGCTAATGGACAGCACGGTCACCAATGATGCACATTGGCACATGCGCGTGCGTATCTTTGACGCAATCTTATTGGATAGCAAGTAATTAATAGAAATACCAGTATCTGATGACATGGATTGTGGTGTCTAACGTTGAGAAGAGGTATTGGGTATTCTACTTTTGAAGCTATAGTGCAGGAGATATGTATAAATGGATTTATCCAATTATCGGCACCATCATCTGTTAGGTGACTTCTCATTGGTTGACAGTGAGAAATAAACAATACTTATTATCTTGGTTCCAATTGGATATGCTTAAGTGAACATTGAATTGATTTGAGCCAATCTTAATTAGCTTTAGTGGTTTTGCACACTCAATATTTAATAATTATCCTCTGATGGCTACTCTAGCTAGTGGTCTCCAGCTATTAATTTAGGTAGGACAATTGTTAGGATAGTGATAGCTAATATAGGAATCTAAAAGAATCATCATACAGCAATACCACTTCAGTGTTTTTAATTAATATAGAACATGTTTATTAAATAAATTCTAATAAAAATCAAGTTTTAATCACAATATCCCTTAAATTGGGTCTATAAACCCTCAGCTGAATTTGTTAATACAAGTTTTCATCCCTAAAAGATTTTGTTACATATTTAGTTGTTTGTTAATTATGATATGGTGCCCCAACAGATAGTATGCTGGACCCCAGTGACCACACACACACACACACACACACACACACACACACACACACACATTTTGATGGTCCTTACTGCCTCACCACACATAATATGATGACCCCACTGCCCCCAACAGAAATTGTATGATGAAACCCACTGCCCCCATACATTATAATGGGCCCTACTGCCCCCGCACATTATGATGGACATCGCTGCCCCTCTACACACACAGCATGATGGACCCAACAGCATCCCACATACACTCACACACAGTATCATGAACCCCACAGCCCCTACACATACAGTGTTATGGATCTCACAGGCCCCTACACAGTATGATGGCTCTCAGAGCCCCCACACACAGTATAATGGACCCAATGGTCATCTTTTCTCCCCACATATAGTATGATGGACCTCACTGTCCCTAGCATGCAGTGTTATGCCTTTACAAATATGCTGACTTGGTCAGTTCACAGTATGGACTGAGGCTCCACCCAGCAGGTGTGATCTAATGACATCATCACGCCTGCTACGCTGACATTGAGTTGCACAGGGTAAATGGTAGAAGAGGGAGTAAGATTGTATTCAATGGTATGTGCATCCACTGTATATGTATAGGCACGGGGAACATGTATGAAGCTGACTCAAGGTTCTATGAGACCCTATCAGGTTGATTAATTCTATTTGAACAATCTTTTTGACAGTGAGGGTGATCAATGAGTGGAACAGGCTGCCACGACAATTGGTGTATTCTCCTCCAATGCAAGTTTTCAGAGACTGGATAGACATATCTCTGGTTTAGTGAATCCTGCTTTGAGCAGGTGGTTGGACACGATGACCCTTGAGGTTCATTTCAACTCAAAAGGTACCTTCACACTCAGCGACGCTGCAGCGATACCGACAACGATGTCGATCGCTGCAGCGTCGCTGTTTGGTCGCTGGAGAGCTGTCACACAGACAGATCTCCAGCGACCAACGATGCCGGTAACCAGGGTAAACATTGGGTTACTAAGCGCAGGGCTGCGCTTAGTAACCCGATGTTTACCCTGGTTACCATCGTAAAAGTAAAAAAACAAACACTACATACTTACCTTCCGCTGTCTGTCCTCGGCGCTGTGCTTTCCTGCACTGACTGTGAGCACAGCGGCCAGAAAGCAGAGCGGTGACGTCACCGCTCTGCTTTCCGGCTGGCCGGTTCTCACAGCCAGTGCAGAGAAGCACAGCCCCGGGGACAGACAGCGGAAGGTAAGTATGTAGTGTTTGTCTTTTTTAACTTTTACGCTGGTAACCAGGGTAAACATCGGGTTACTAAGCGTGGCCCTGCGCTTAGTAACCCGATGTTTACCCTGGTTACCAGTGGAGACATCGCTGAATCGGCGTCACACACGCCGATTCAGCGATGTCTGCAGGCAGTGATGAAATAAAGTGCTGGACTTTCTGCAGTGACCAACGACATCACAGCAGGGGCCTGATCGCTGCTGCGTGTCAAACTGAACGATATCGCTAGCCAGGACGCTGCAACGTCACGAATCGCTAGCGATATCGTTCAGTGTGACGGTACCTTAACATTCTATGATTCTATTAGGTTGGGGAAAATGGCTGCCCTCTAATGCTGTACGTAACCATGACATATTTTTCTGATGACCACTGGAGGATCCAAATTGATTTTCTGTGGTCAACTGACTATCTAATACGTTTGGTAGTTACACACAATTTGCCACAGAGGTTACTAAAATGAATTAGATTTGCGATGACTACCAATTCATTCTAAAATTGATCTGATCATTTGGTCAACAGCTACCCGACATGCATATGCTCCTTTAAGGAAGGGTGGAGGAAGCTTCTGCTAAACTTGACTTTTGCAGCGAGAATATAAGGATTTATTGTGCGATAAGTCCCAATACACATTAGCTGGCAGCTAAACCCATCCATCAAAATTTCCATTGAGTTAACTTTACTGTTTCCAAAACAATGCAATGTAATGTAAGCTGTGATAGTGGCAGGATTACCATTTGATTTTATTTATTCCAGTGATAAAAGGTACACAAAATTATTACATAATAAAGCCTATTTTCTGTTTATATGAGGTAACAGAAGAACTTTTACTAAAACTAAAATCTGACAGCACACAATACAGGAACATCGTCCATGTATTGTGTTAGGCTACTTTCACACTAGCGTTAACTGCAATCCGTCACAATGCGTCGTTTTGCAGAAAAAACGCATCCTGCAAAAGTGTTTGCAGGATGCGTTTTTTCTCCATTGACTAACATTACGCGACGCATTGCGACGGATTGCCACACGTCGCAACCGTCGCGCGACGGTTGCGCCGTTTTTCGGCCAACCGTCGGCCGCAAAAAACGTTCCATGTAACATTTTTTGCAGCCGACGGACCGTCTTTTCCGACCGCGCATGCGCGGCCGGAACTCCTCCCCCACCTCCCCGCACCTCACAATGGGGCAGCGGATGCGCTGAAAAGCAGCATCCGCTGCACCCGTTGTGCGGCGGAGGCAACGCTAGCGTCGGTAACCTCGGCCCGACGCACTGCGACGGGCCGGGCCCGACGCTAGTGTGAAAGAAGCCTTAGTATCCCACTAACATTCATATGGGCAGCCCATGATCTGTAAGACAATATTCAGAGTATACCTTCATGTAGACAATATACTGTATTACATAAAATATCAAACATTATATAATCAAGAAGACCAACCTTTGATGGTTTCTTTATATCAATCTGGAGGCAGACAATCTATACCTGTATCTGACCATATCCAGGAATATGTCAAGTCCCATTACAGCTCTGGAAAAGGAAACTTCTGATCTGAAAAAAGTCTTAGTCTGTGTGCTGGAATTTGTAACACAGATCATAATAAACGTCTTCCTCTTTAATGAGTCATCAGCAAAATCTGCAACATTGCGGTTTTACTGTGATAACCCCAGCACAAAGATGAGAAATGAGTTGCAGAAAGGTTTCTGGGGATAAACCAGTCAATATCTTAGATATGGGGACCTGACATCAGAGACCACCGAAAATAGAAACAAACTAGCAGCAATGCTGAGAAGATGCTACTGTATAGTGTCTCCTCTTATCTTTTTTAGTATTAAAAAAAATTTACATTTTTAGAGCAATGACAACATGAGCATCAAGAGCATAAATATGAATAAATCCACGAACCAGGAGGAAAAAAAATAGCACAATAATATCCCTAAGTTTAGAAGCTATAATGCTTGGATCAGAAGAGCCACGGCGTGTATTGTGATCCATGTTTGGACCGACTTGCACAAACGTCTTAAGCGTGTCATCATTTGTGTTTTTTTAAGTCACTTTCCTTTTAGTCTTGAGATATTCGCTGACGTTTACTGCACCAAATTAATAAAAATTATGCACGTGGTTGATGAACTTGGCCCAATCAACCGGTTTTGAGAATCTTTGTGCAAAATGTCACGTTTAGTGAAGCGTTGCAAATTATGAAAGTTTTGAAGAAACATGAATAAAACTATACCTGGGGGGAACCTGATTACAATTGCATCCTTTTTACGAATTTGTAACATTTGGAATCACTAAACTCCAACCACAAAGCAGTAAAGAAAGAAACACAGGCGAGAACATATAAAATAAACTTAAAAAAAAATGCACAGATAGAATAATGAATTTGGTGCAAACAAGAAAGGGTGCACAACACATAAAACTGGACAAAAAACTGTCGCAAAGGCCATAATGAATCAGAGCAAATTCCAGGAGGGCCTGTCTGGTTGTGGGCTGCCATGTCTGCTACGTTCTCAACAGAATCAGTGTTCTCAAGACACCCATAATGTTAAAAGTTGTGACAGAGCACAAAGTCACTGACTCCGTCACTTACCCCAGCAGGCCACAGGTATCATTAGAAATATTGGTCTTGTAGTAAATCTTGCTTTCCTCCATACAGGGTAATATTAGCAATATATCCCATCTGCTGCTTGGCGACGGGGACAGCATTGGTCTGTGTGATTTTAAATCCCAGGGCTGAATTTCAGTCCCAGTCCGTACCTGAATTGTGGTCTATATGCCTAGAGTCGTATTACATTTGGACCAGACACCAGGGCCGGACTGTCCATCTGGCAATTCTGGCAAATGCCAGAATAGCCTGTCTGGCCTTGGGCCGCCTTCTCTGCTAGGTTGTTAACAGAATCAGTGTTCTCAAGACATCCATATTATTAAGATTTGTTGTGGAGCACTAAGTCGCTGACTCCGTCACTTACCCCAGCAGGCCACGGGAGTCATTAGAAATATTGGTCTTGTAGGAAATATTCCTTTCCTCCATCCAGGGTAATATTAGTAATATATCCCATCTGGGGCTCAGGGACTGGGACAGCATGGGGTCTGTGTAATTTCAAATGCCAGGACTGAATTTCAGCCCCAGTCCCTACCTGGCAGACACCCAGGGCTGGACTGGTCATCTGGCAATTCTGGCAAATGCCAGAAGGGCCTGTCTGGTCATGGGCTGCCTTGTGTGCTACGTGGCTAACAGAATCGGTGTTCTCAAGACACCTATACTGTTAAGAGTTGTTATGGAGCACAAAGTCACTAACTCCGTCACTTACCCCAGCAGGCCACAGGGGTGGTTTGAACAATTTGGTATTTGGTTTGAGCAATCATTCTGCACTGACAGAGTCCCTTTAACCCCTTTAACCCCTAAGGTGGTTTGCACGTTAATGACCGGGCCAATTTTTACAATTCTGACCACTGTCCGTTTATGAGGTAATAACTCTGGAACGTTTCAACGGATCCCGGTGATTCTGAGACTGTTTTTTTTGGGATATATTGTACTTCATGATGGTTGTGAAATTTATTCGGTATGACTTGTGTTTATTTGAGAAAAAAAATTTTTTTGCAATTTTCCAACTTTGAATTTTCATGCCCTGAAATCACAGAGATACAGTATGCCACACAAAATAGTTAAATAACATTTCCTACATGTCTGCTTTACATCAGCACAATTTTTGAACTAACATTTTTTTTCATTGGGAAGTTATAAGGGTTAAAAGTTGACCCACGATTTTTCGTTTTTCCAACAACATTTACAAAACCATTTTTTTTAGGGACCACCTCACATTTTAAGTCACTTTGAGGGGTCTATATGATAGAAAATACCCAAAAGTGACACCATTCTAAAACCTGTACCCCTCAATGTGCTCAAAACCACATTCAAGACGTTTATTAACCCTTCAGGTGCTTCACAGGAATTTTTTGAAAAACAAAAATTAACATTTAACTTTTTTTTCACCAAAAATTTACTTCAGATCCAATTTTTTTTTATTTTGATAAGGGTAACACTAAAAAGGTACCCCAAAATGTGTTGCATAATTTCTCCTGAGCATGCCAATACCGCATATGAAGGAGAAAACCACAGTTTGGGTGCACAGCAGAGCTCGGAAGGGAAGGAGTGCCATTTGACTTTTTGAATGCAAAATTTGCTGGAACAATTTGCGAACGCTATGTTGCGTTTGCAGAGCCTCTGATGTGACTGAACAGTGAAAATCCCCCACAAGTGACACCATTTTGGAAACTAGACCCCTCAGGGAACTGAGCTAGATATGTGGTTAGCACATTGAACCCCCAGGTGCTTCACAGAAGTTTATAATGTTGAGCCGTAAAAGTAAAAACAAATCACATTTTCCCCACAAATATGTTTTTAGCCCAAAATATTGCATTTTCAGAAAGGTAACAGGAGAAATTGCACAATACAATGTGTAGTGCAATTTCTCCTGAGTACACCGATACCCCATGTGAGGGAGAAAACTATTGTTTGGGTGCACGGCAGGGTTCGGAAGGGAAGGAGCGTCATTTGACTTTTTGAATGTAAAATTTCCTGGAATCATTAGCGGACACCGTGTCGCGTTTGGAGAGCCCCTGATGTGCCTAAACAGTGGAAACACCCAACAAGTGACCCCATTTTGGAAACTAGACCCCTCAAGGAATGAATTTTGATGCATGGTAAGCACCTTGAACCCCCAGGTGATTCACAGAAGTTTATAACGTTGAGCCATGAAAATAATAAAATCACATTTTCCTCACAAAAATTATGTTTTAGCCCCAAGCTTTCAATTTTTCTAAGGGCTAGTAGGAATTTTTTTTACAACAAACTGAGGTCCATTTTTTCCTGAGTGCGCCAATACCCTATATGTAATCGAGAAATATTTTTCAGGCACACTGCAAAGTTCAGAAGGCAAGGCGCACCAGATTTTACGGTTATAGTTTGCAGGTGCCATGACCCACTCGGAGAGCCCATGAGGTGCCAGAACAGCAGAACTCCCCCATAAGTTACCCCATTTTACAAACTACACCTCTCAGTGAATTTATCTAGGGGTGCAGTGATCATATTAACACCTCGGGTGTCTCACATAATTTTACACCATTGAGCAGTGAAGAAAAAATAGCTACATTTTTACCATCAAAATTTAGTTTTCACTCAAGAAGTGGGTAAAAATGGCACCAAAATTTGTCCCACAATTTCTTCTGAATGTGGCAAAACCCCGCTTGTGGCTGTACAGTACTACTTAGCCATACGGAGAGACTTGTGAGGAACAGGGCGCTATTTTCCTCCTGAAGCGCATATTTTCCTAGAAGTGTTTGCAGACTCCATATACAGAGGCCTTAATTGCTAGAAGAGTAGAATCCCCCCTCAAGTGACCCCATTTTGGAAATTATACCCCTTTGGGAATTTATCTACAGGTGTAGTGTTGATTTTGACTCTATGGGTATTTTCCAGAAACAAGCAGCAATGAATGTTACCGAGTGAAAATTGCAAACTGCTATTGTAGTGATCAGAACATTATGTCCAGCACGTGCTTCTGGAGGCATGCATCTGTAAGTTAGACGGGCTCTCATCACTGAAGAAAGGCCAAACATGTGGACACTATATATGGTTTAGGTACACTGTGGAGCTCCGAAGGCATCCAGTTCACAGAAGCCATGGTCTCCTGTAACAGAATTAAAATAATAACCAACAATATTCCTTACCTGTCCACTGAGAAAATAATAATTTATTTGTCCAAGCCGAACTGAACCTTGAAAGGTTTGCTCATTTCTATACATGACATCAGATCTACACATCCTTTGCATTTTGTCAACCAGCTTCATCAGGTAGTCACCTGGAATGGTTTACAAACATTCTCAAAGAAGTTCCCAAACACATTTGTTTGCTGCTCTGTCTATACTCTTCAGTCCAACTCATCCCAAACTTCTTAATTTGGTTGAGATCAGGTGATTGTGGAGGCCATGTCATCTGATGTAGCACTCCATTCTTCTACTTCTTGGTTACATAAGCCTTACAGAGCCTGAAGGTGTGTTTGGATCATCGTCCTGTTGCAGCACAAATGATGGTCCCACTAAGTGAAAACCAGATGGAATGGTTCTGGAAATAAATCAGTAAGTACTTACTTAAGGCATTATTTTGATAACTACACCATAACATGATTTGAATTTGTCGTGCATGTTCCCAAATAAAATTTGCACGCATATTGCAAAATATTGGGGGTATATTTCTAAACTAGCCCCCTGAGATTATTTTTTTTTTACCATACTAACTCCAGTATATCTGTACTAATTACGTTCTTGCGGTTGTCAGTAGGTTACACACATTGGTCTATGGCACACAATAAGAAGACTTGGCATTGCCCAAGCACTTTGCCCCATGTTGCCAATACACTATAAGCGTATTTATTACGCTATTTGTATTTCTGATTAGTTATTTCCTTATTTAACAACTACAGTGCCACCAGTCAATCCAAAAGGCTAATAAACCTGAATATTTAAGAAAGAAAAAAGTGTAGTTTTGTCTTTCTTAGGAGAATATTTATGTATGTAGAATTATTGGGAAAATTTTAGTGTGCAGAATTATTATGCAACTAAATGAAGAATGTAAATTTTCCCACATAAAATGTTTGTTTTCATCTACTTATGTTAGAGTACCCAAACAACAGAGGGGTGCTGTTTTCCCTCAACGTAACTCTATCTTTAAGAAGAGCCCACAAGTTCTCAATAGGGCTTAAGTCAGGTGAGGAAGAGGCAATATGATTATTCTTTCATCTGTAAGACCTTTACTGTCTAACCAAGAAATGGAGCACTTCAATGCACACGATGGAGCATTGTCTTGTATAAAAATCAAGGTTTTCTTGAAAGATGCAGACATTTTCCTGTACCACTGCTTGAAGAAAGTGTTTTTTAAAAACAGCCAGTAAGTTTGAGAGTTGATTTTGAGAACATCTTCAACCTGAAAAGGTCCAACTAGCTCATCTTTAATAATACCAACCCTTAGCAGTACCTCACCTCCACTTTGTGGTCATATGAGTGGAAGTGTAGAGCTGTGTCCATATCTGATCGTGCAATGGGCCCATCCATCTGGTCCGTCAAGAGCCACTCTCATATTATCAGTTGATAAAACCTTTGATAAATCTTCAGATGTTTCTATGTTTCTTGGCCCAGACTTGACATTTCAACTTCTGTGACTTGTTCAGTGGTGGTTGGGTTTCAGCCTTCATTACCTTGGCCATGTTTTGAGTACTGAACACCGTGTACTTCTGAGCTCTCCAGGGAGATTGCTGTTCTGGAATATGATAGCATTGGAGGATAATGGGTTTCTGATTACCTCATGTTTGATTCATCTCAAACTTTTAGAAGTTAATGTGCATATTTTTTTCTCAAAATGTTTTTTTGCAACTCTCCTGGCAATTTACAAAACCTTTGATGGCTTTGTGATCATCCCCAATTTCAAAAGTGCTACATAGCTCTCTAAGACTTGTAACATTTTTTGTTTTTTTTTCAGAGTCAAGTTTACACAGCTTGGAGTTGGAAAATCTGCATAAAAATGAAAATATGGTAAAAATATTCACTTGCCTTATAATTGTGCACACAGTGTACTACCAAACACAAGCCACAAGTGGCCTCCTTTGCCACCAGCAAGCGTATTAGTGGTTAAGAAGCAAACGGCATTATAGAATATATGATGCATCACTTGTCTCAGTCACAGCACCGACACAGTCAGTTTGAGTTAGTTTTCTGCAAACAATGAAAGTACATGAAAGTGTGTCACTGGACTGTTATTAAACAGGCTGTTGTTTACTACCGGTAATCATCTATTTCTATGGTGAGGAACCTTTGATACTACTTAGGCAATGTGTACACATAGCATTTTTGCAACTTTTTTTTCTGCTGCCAAAACCTCCTTTCTTGGCAGTAAAATTAATTAGTTCAAAGCGATATTAGCTGCGTTTTTTTGGGGGGCTGTAGATTACATGTGTGGTTTGTCCACAATACGTGTTTAATAAAGTTGGTCATATTCATAAAAAATGCACCAAAAAAATGCTGCAAAAAATGCAGCAAAACCTGTTTTTGCAGTATTTTTGCACTTTTTTATTGTGGTGAAAAAATGCCCAAAAATGCAGCAAAAATGCTGAAATGCTGCAGTTCTCAAATTCAGCCAGGTAAAAAAAAAAACAAGCGTGTGCCTGTGATTGCTGAAATCTCATAGTTTTTGCTGGTGCACTAAAATGCAGCTTCTTATTGTGTAAAAAAAATGAAAAATGCAGCAAAAGTCCTGCATGTGAACATAGCTTAAGGCTGTGTTTTAGGCCGTATAATACCGGTACTGTAAAAAGCAATACCAGTGTTATCAGTGTTTTGGATCAGTGTGCAATCAGTATGCCATCTGTGTGACATGAGTGTGATATCCGTTTTTTTCCTCCAGTGTGGCTTAAACAAATCATTTCCAAAGATTCTCATATACTTTGCAGTCTTAAACCCGTACATCATAGGAATGGCACATGGATGCTCTTCAGACCTTTTTGGGGCATCACAACCATGGAACAGACCTAGCATTACAAGGTGAACTGGCTTCTTTCTTTACTTTGATGCAGTTAGTTGCTAATCCTTGAATTAATTCTACATGTGATGGGAAGAACACCCACACCCTAACAGGCAATGAGGGTGAAACACAAGGCTGTCAACTTCATGATTGATTCTCCCTGTTACGTGGAGCACTTACGCTACGTAGGTATTAGGACACCTACACATTACTTCTCCAGAAGCTTTTATGACCTCCCACTAAAAACATATAGCTTTTAATATAAAATTGGTTGCCATTTTTTTTGTTAAAACACTCTGCTTTTTTTCAGGGAGGACTTTCTTCAAGATGGTTTGTGGGAATTTTTGCCCCTTCATCCAGAAGAGCATTTGTGAGGTCACACCCTGATGTTGGATGTGAGGGACTGTCTTAAAATCTCAAATTCTTAGTACAAGTTCATCCCAAAGGCATTTGATGTGGATGAGGACATTGCTCTATGCAGTTAATCAAGTTATTCCACACTAAACTCGCCCAACCATGACTTTCTGCTTTGTGTACTGGGGTACAGTCAAACTGGAACAGAAAAAGGTCCCCCAAACTCTTCCCAATAAATAAAATGGACTATAAATAGTCTATAAATATATATAAGTGGACTAGGCCGACCCCTGAAACTCTGTCCCATATCATTATCCCTCCTCCATCAAACTTTACCGTTGGCACAATGCAGTCAGGCAGGTAACGTTCTACTGGTAAATCCAAATCCAGATTTATCTATTATATGTCAGATAGAGAAGTCTGATTCATCACTCTGTAACAAGGTGGCAAAGGGTGGTAGTCATGGGCGAGTTCATTAGGACACAGTCAGTGTGCACCCCGGCCATTTGCACACAAACAGACAAGTGAAGTTCCAGTCCTGTGGTACAGTCAGTTATCTCCATCATACACCGTCTCCAGCCGCTGGGGATGAGCATGCAGGAAAACACCACAGTCCACAGTTCTGCCCCAACGAGAAAACTTTACTATGACAATGCAATGCTTCTTGCTCTGTTCTTGCAACTCCATGAGCCGGTCCAGCATCACCAGCTCCCATATGGGTTTGGGAGCCACAAAAGTCCTTCAGGGAATAGTCCCACAACTCTAGAGCCCGTCCACACTGCCTGGCAGTCCTTGGCAGCTTGTATCTGCCAGGCTGGGGTACTTTCTGTTCTGGGCTAGGGAGAGGTCTTGCCCTGGGCAAAGTGCCCAGAAATTCCTTCCTTGTCAGCCTGCTGGACTGGCCCCCTTTTTAACTCCTGCTGTCCCTGAACTAACTATGTACATATGAAGGTACATGTCATATACAACACATTACACATAAAGCAGTACATATAAAACATCGCACATAAAACTTAAGGGAACCATCAAGGTACCGCATGGGATCAGTGTGAAGGAGAGAGGAGGCAACTGAGGTTCTCCAATACCTCCTTACAACTCCACAAAACACTAATGCTCCAGATTCCAGTGGTGACATGCTTTATACCCCTATATCCAATGCCTGACTTTGTGCTTTGTGGGATAAGTCTTACATGCAGCTGCATGGCAATGCAAATCCATACCATGGGTCTCCTGGCACAGTTTTTGTGTTTAGGTTAATACCAGAGGAGGCTTGGAGCTCTGCAGTTACTGAATAATCAAAGTATTGGTGACTTTTATACACCCTGTACCTCAGCATTCCGAGAGCCAGGTCTGTAACTTTACGTGGTATGGACTGACTTGTTATAATGGCGACATCCTATTACAGTAACACACTGGAAATCAGTGAGCACTTTGGAACAACCCGTTCTTTTACTAATATTTGTAAAGGTAACCTGCATGGCTAAAGGATGGCTGGATTTTATAGATTTTTTGAAATGGGACTGAATGAAAACATTAATGTCCATTAATGTATGTGTATAGCCGAATGTGCAGCTGTCTAGTGCTAGTTAGCTGCTTGATTATGCATCTTTACCAGGGAAAGTTATGGTCATCAGCAATTGTGTTAAAGGTCAAGCAGTTTTGCATGTAAACGTGTAGTATTCCTGGCAAAGTGGCAATGTCCATTTATACTACATGATATGAAATCACCTGTCATCTTTGGCCATTATTTCATGTTATGTGACACATTTTTAGAACTACCTTGTATTGTGCACAACTCTCTCAATCAAGAGAAAGTGAGGCACAAAAAAAAGAGGAAATAGAGAATACAAAAGGGGTTGTCTATTAATATATTTTTCTGTATGGTTGTGCAATTTTCTTCCTATTTCCCCTTTTTTGTGCCTTGCTCATGCACTGATGTCCTCACATTAAGGCCGGGTTCACATCACGTTTCAGCTACATGTCAGTAGCTCCATCGTGACTTCCGTCTGAAGCCCTTAAAAAGGCAGTTGACCACGTTTTTGCACATACCTCAAAAAAAGCAGACCCTGACAAAAATTAGGATAGACAGAGCACAAAGAGACTCACTCAGCTTCATTAAAGTCTTTGGCCTCAACGGCAGATATGCCTGACTCTTTTGTTTGAGGGCTTCAATATCTAATTGAGGGGTGCGACACCTGGCACCTTTGCCGATTGGCTGTTACAAGTGACAGATACAGCCAGATGTTAGCAGTTGAGGAACTGCACTGTACAGCTCCTTCAAATCTATGGCGGTCTTGGCCGTGAACTGCACATCCTCCTCCTATTGTTTTGAATAGTTGGCAGATGTGTAGTACTTGGCCACAACCATTATACAGGTGTCAGAGCTGTGCTGTGTAGCTCCACAACTGAGACACTGCCGACTCCGGGAACAGCTGATCAGACACTGATGACCTATCCTACGTATAGGCCATCGATATAAAAGTCCCAGACAACCTATTTAAGTCCAAAGGGTTGCATGCTGAACTTGTAATGTGTGGATAGAATCTGAGTGAGATCATTTTTGTATCGTACTTTTCTTTTTTCAGGCAACCGTTAGACAAACAACTGAGGACTTTTGTGGAAAAGCTGTTAGTGAGTTGCCCTTCTGTTGGCAGATGCACAACTTACATCTTGTCATATTTATAACTCCCACCAAAGGGAGCTTGGGAAGATGGATTTAAAATCGAGTACAATGGCAGCTCTAGTGTATCATTCCATGTACAGTAAGTTCCACTATTGGCAGCGTTAAGCATCAAAAATCGTTTAAAGGGATTTTCGGGGCTGAATAAATTGAGTACTATTGACATATCTAAAACGAAAAACAAAATGTAAATCAAAAACTAAAAGCATGTAATATTTTCACACAACCTCTTCGGTTCCTGCTACATTGCACACATGAAGTCATTGCACTTTAACATTCAAATGACATTTTTAACTACGAACAAATTATCACCATGGCAGAGAGAGATAGCCAGATACGTAAAATGACGTCACTATGGACATCACGTCACCACTCAGATCAAAAAACAAGGAAGGACCAGTTAATTATATTGAATGAGAAAGAAATGGGGTAAATAAGTATGTTTCAATAGATGTCTAGATGTCATATCAAACATGATTAATCTATAAAATTCATGTTAATGCTAAAGTTGTGTAAAAGTCAGCAAAATACTTGGAGCTCTGAGCCAGAAAAATGGAGCTCCTATTCCTACAATGATATTCTGATGTTTTTTGTATTTAAAAATACATTGGAGTCAAATGTTAGTTTATAAATACATTGATTTAATAATGGAATGCTGGTAACAGATGTAGGAAAAATGTCATGTTTGAAAAAAAATGTAATTATATGTAATAATTATATATCAACTATGGCAAAGAGTACCGCCATCAGATCAGTATAGATAGTACTGCCCTCAGTGGACTTACTAACCGACCAAACACATAATATACACAGAGCATACACACATGTATGTACAGAGAAAATCAAGACATGTATGTACAGAGCACACACACATTATTGTACAGAGGAAACCAAGACATGTATGTACAGAGCACACACATGTATGTACAGAGCACACACACACACATGTATGTACAGAGCACACACACGTATGTACAGAGAAAACCAAAACATGTCTGTACAGAGCACACACACATGAATGAACTGTGCACACAAATGTATAGCAAGAGCACACGTATATGCAGAGCAAATACATATGCACACACATACACAGAAGCACATACGACCACACATGTATACACGGAGCACAAATACGCATGTGGCACCCCAGGGTCCTGGTCGTCACAGTGGTATTGCTTTCCAAGGATAACTGCATCCAGGTAACACAAGCATGCAACACATTCACACTCCAGGCCACCAGGGGCAGCTTTTGATCCTATTTACTAGGTGACTCCCCATATATATAACTGGTAGCCTGTAGGGAAGGTTAGAAAGTTCCAGACATCAGTCTGAGGAAGACAGAGGGTTCACGGAGTTGTGCATGCCCTAAGAGCTGCAGCTCCCTGAAGAAGAAATTTCAGAAAGCAGAATACGTTGCAGTGAGCGTTCAGGAAAGCAAAGCACAGGAGAGGATACGAGAAGGGGACCAGCCCCCAGCAGGCTGCCTCCTTCTGAGGCGCAGATAACTGGTAGCCGGAACACCGAGGTAGTAAGGACCTCTATGCCTTACTTCAGAGACAGGCAGGACAGCTAATTGCATGTTACCTGTCCGCACCTACACCCAGGAGGCACGGTGACACCCCTCAGAGGCTGGGGCATACTAGAGTCCCTATAAACCACCTCAAGCCACCAGTCATACGGGTTTTGTCCTATCCGACTACGGGGGACAGAGAGAACATCTGGGAGGACCTTATTTGAAGCTTATGCAGTAAGGGACTACACCACTACAGCACAAGGGAAGGCTATTGATTTCCACCTGGACAAGGGGACTTTGGAATTGCCTCCAAACCGGCCGGCAAACTGGTGCTCTGGACTGTGGCTGCGCTGAAACCAACAGTAAACAAGGTAAAGAGACTGCAAACCTGTGTCCTCGTTCTTCACTGCACCTCTCACCATTCTACCATCTACATACTGAGAGGCCCTGGGGATATACTTCACCTGTGGGAAGGTATACCATCTAGCTGCCATAACATCACCCCAGCAGACCCCTTAAAGCAGCATCGGTCACCCTGACCGAATACCGAATACCACAGGTGGTGTCGCGAACACAAACTTTATTCCCTTTAAATACCTTTCCCTTTTACACGGACGTCTCAGGGCCACGGACCGGGTCAGCCACTGTGACATCCCCCTTGTGAACTGCAGGACCCGGTACCGAGTAATCCTCTTGCCATGACGGGGCGACCCACACACACAAGTGTACACAAAGTACATACACACATATATACAAAGCACATACATACATGTATATACAAAGCACATACATAAAAATGTATGCACAAAGCACATACACACATATATGTATACACAGAGTATATTTATATACAAAGACAACATACACACATAAATACTCAATGCACATTCACACATGTATACACAGAGCACACACAGTCGTGGGTGAAAGTGTTAGCACTCTTGAAACTGTTCCAGAAAATGAAGTATTTCTGCCAAAATTATTGCAACTACATGTTTTGTTATACACGTTTATATCCTTTGTGCGTATTGTAATAACTGTGAGGCAGTGTCACAGGTAGGGTCGCTGTGTGTTCTCAACGAGTTGTGCATGGAGATGGATGAAGTCCATAGGTGTGCATGGCAGTCACAGATTTCCGGTCCGAGTTTTCCATGTGGCTGAAAGCCACAGGTTTGTTTGTTAAAATCCCTGCAGTAAGGGGTATGGGTGTGCCATCTGTCAGGTGCAACATCAGTGTCAGTCTGATGTGTGCTGTTGTGCAGAGCAGAGGCCTGCAGAGCGCTGGCTGTGTGTGTGAAGCAGCACAGGCCAGCGGAGTCAGCAGCTATGGCAGCTGAATAGCCTGGCAACCGCAGCATTCGCAGCGATGCAAGTCGTCCATGGTAACAGGTCTCAGATGTCGACAGCCTTGTGCCTGGAGATAAACCGGAGGTGGAGGTCCTGTGCCCGAAAGTGTCGGATCTGGACAGTCCTGTGCCCGAAGGTGTACCGGAGGTGGATGTTCTGTGCCCGAAAGAGGACTGGCATGTGTAACGATTGCAAACAGGTGGATATGGTGCCCGGCTGCTATCTGGAGGATATCCTCTGCTGTGTACGGCTGTGCAAGTAAAGAGTCTGTGATACAGAGGTGCAGGACACCCACGGGAACTAGTCAGAGGAGGACTGGCATGTGTAGTGTCTGCGACATGTGAAGCTGTGTTTGGAGACTGTAATGTGGCGTGTTTAGGGACTGCAATCTAAAAGCCATATGATGTGTAGTGCTATGAAACGGGCACTGAGATGCGTTGCAACTGTGTGTATTGAACTTTGATGATGCGTACTATAAAATGCTATGCACCTTTATGTGTGAAGTAACACATTAAAGAGACTTTTGTGTTTGAGCTTGGTAGATCACTGCCTCTTCACTGCGTACGGTGCTACCGCAGCATTACACAACACAAAAAAGAGTAAAAAAAGGCAAATTGGACGTAATTTCACACAAAACCCCAACAATGGGCCAGACAAAATTGTTGGCACCCTCAACCTAATATTTGGATGCACACTCTTTGGAATAAATAACTGCAATTAATTGTTTCCTATAATCATCAACAAGCCTTTTACACCTCTCAACTGGAACTTTGGACCACTCTTCTTTTGCAAACTTCTCCAGGTCTTTCATATTTGAAGGGTATCATCTCCCAACATAAATTTTCAGATAGCTTCTCAGGTGTTCAATGGAATTTAGATCAGGACTCATCACTGGGCACTTCAGAACTCTCCAGCACTTTGTTTCTATCCATTTCCGGGTGTCTCTTGAAGTATATTTGGAGTCATTGTCCATTGACCCATGACCTAGAACGCAAACCCAGCTTTTTGACACTGGGCACTATATTGTGACCCCAAATAACGATCAAGGCACCAAGTGCCAAAGGCAGCAAAACAACCCCAAAAGATCTTTGAACCTCCACTATATTTGACTGTAGTTACTGTGTTCTTTTCTTTGTAGGCCTCAATGCGTTTTTGGTAAAAAGTAGAATGATGTGCTTTACCAAAAAGCTCTATCTTGTTCTCATCTGTCTACATGATGCTTTCCCAGAGGGATTTTACCATAACTAAAGTACATTTTGGCAAACTGTAGTCTAGCTTTTTTATGTTTCGGTGTCAGCAGATGGGTCTTCCTGAGTCACTGCCATAGTGTTTAATTTCATTCAAATGTTGACAGATAGTGCACCCTGAGTCTATGGAACAGCTTGACTTTCTTTGGAACTTACTCTAGATGTTGGATGTACAGCTCCAATTATCTTGCATTGCAACCTTTCATCAATTTTTCTCTGCATCCACGTCCAGGGAGATTAGCTACAGTGAAGAAAAATGTAGGAATCCAAGCATATACAAATGTGTGGATACTACACAAATAAGTGCACAATATGTGACAAATACAATATATGTTACACACACACACACACACACCTTATGTTACACATAGATATATAGATACACATAGTCTTGTATATACACAGAGAAGATACATATGCACATACATACACTGACGAGCAAAAGGGTAACAATGTTTTGATCTTTTCACTTTCAGGCTCCATATCTCACCATTCACTACTGCTTCGAACGTGACAATACCATCATTTTATAGACAATCATCTTGGCTACCTCATACATAAATTTGACTTGCAATTATTTTGCATATGATTAGTTATGCAGATTATTTCCAAGTCACTGCATTGTTACTGTTATGCTCCTAAAAATCAAAATTTTAATTATCATTTTGTTAGTACATCGTAAATCCACTTTTCTCTTTCAAACCATTAGAATCCTTCTGGGCATGCTCTCAATCAGATTTTAGTGATGTCCAGAGCCCCAGGGGCATTTCACCTTGCTGAGGAAGCAGGGTGAATCACGTTGGGGCTCCCAACATCATGAGGTAGGTGTGCATGTTCTATTATCCATCATAATGTTGCATACATATTACTTATTGGCACTATTGAACTTAAACATAACTATAGATTATCTATTAGCTTAGTATGTCTTTTCCCTAAGTAATATGGAAATATAGCTTTGTACCCTGTTGTTCGCTTTGTACAATACAGCACTATTGAACTTAAACATAACTATGGATTATCTATTATCTTAGTATGTCTTTTCCCTAAGTAATATGGAAATATAGCTGTGTACCCTGTTGTTCTCTTTGTACAATACAGTTTAAATCTCTTGCATTTTATATCTCTATCATAATATTATGTTTTTCCTGGACTATGATAATTTTTTCTAGTGCGGTACTCTTCATTTAGTTCTATTTGGCCCAAACATATACACACACTGTGTATACTACTATTAGTCTTACTATGTATCGGATTTTCCTAATTTTAGTTATCATGGTTCCAGGACTTACTAGATGTGGGGATTACCTTTTTTACTCTATCCCCCTTTTTGCTTGATTCATGACATGTATGGAAACCATATTATCCATACCACTGATTCAGCACATATTGCACTCCAAAAATTGGCATTTTGCAAATACTGCATGATGACAGTTTTGCCCTATTATATATTTACTAGCTATTGAACCCGTTCTATGCCCGGGTGGCGAGCATTTATATTGGTATATGGTCTTCATCCTGGTATGTGGTGTTTCCATCCTGCGCCCTAATCTTGTCATGTGCTGCTACCATCTTGCGCCCCCATCCTGTCACGTGCAGCCCCCATCTTGTCATGTGCTACTCTCTTTTCCTGAGCCCTCATCCTGTCATGTGCTCCCATCCTGCACCCCAATCCTGTCATGTGATGCTCCCATCCTGCCCCCCATCCTGTCATGTGGTCCTCCTCATCCTGCACCCCCATGCTGTCATGTGCTGCTCCCATCCTGCGCCCCATCCTGTCATGTGGTGCTCCTCATCCTGCACCCCCATGATGTCATGTGTTGCTCCCATCCTGCGTCCCCATCCTGTCATGTGCTGCTCCTCATCCTGCACCCCCATTCTGTCATGTGCAGCTCCCATCCTGCACCCCAATCATGTCATGTGCTGCTCCCATCCTGCGCCCCATCCTGTCATGTGCTGCTCTCATCCTGCACCCCCATCCTGTCATGTTCTACGTAATGGTGACCACTCTCTGCTCATTCTTCTCGATCTTTCTGCAGCTTTCGACACTGTTGACCACCCTCTCTTACTCTCTAGGCTCCAGTCACTAGGCATTAAGGACACTGCTCTCTCCTGGTTCTCCTCCTATCTTTCTGACCGCTCCTTCAGTGTTCTGTTCTCTGGCTCCACTTCATCTCCTCTTCCTCTCGCTGTCGGGGTACCTCAGGGCTCAGTCCTTGGCCCCCTTCTCTTCTCCCTCTACACAGCCCCAATTGGACAGACCATTAGCAGATTTGGCTTCCAGTACCATCTTTACGCTGATGACACACAACTATACACGTCATCCCCTGACCTTACTCCTGCTGTACTACAGAACGCCACTGACTGTCTGTCCGCAGTCTCTGACATCATGTCCGCTCTCTATCTGAAACTCAACCTCTCCAAAACTGAACTTCTTCTGCTCCCGCCTTCTACTAACCTCCCTAAATCTGACATTTCCCTCTCCGTGGGTGGCACCATAATAACACCCCGGCAGCAGGCACGCTGTCTGGGTGTTATGTTTGACTCTGATCTCTCCTTCACCTCCCACATACAATCTCTTGCCCGCTCGTGCCGCTTACACCTAAAGAACATCTCTAGAATCCGCCATTTTCTCACCATGGAGACAACAAAAACTCTCACTGTAGCCCTAATCCACTCCCGTCTGGACTACTGTAACACTCTATTAATTGGCCTCCCCCTCATGCGACTTTCCCCTCTCCAGTCTATCCTTAATGCGGCAGCCAGGGTTGTCCATCTGGCTAATCGTTACTCGGACGTGTCCACTCTTCGCCAGTCGTTACACTGGCTGCCCATTCATTACAGGATACAATTCAAAGTACTTGTTCTCACCCACAAAGCTCTCCACAGTGCGGCACCCCCTTACATCTCCTCCCTCATTTCTGTCTATCGGCCTAGCCGACCACTGCGCTCTGCAAACGACTTTCAACTAACCTCTGCACTAATCCGTACCTCCCACTCCCGACTACAAGACTTCTCCCGTGCTGCACCAATCCTCTGGAATGCTCTACCCCAAGATATTAGGACCATCCACAACTTGCATAGTTTTAGGCGCTCCCTCAAAACTCATTTGTTCAGAGCGGCCTATCACGTTCCCTAATCAAACTCATTTTATGTTTGTGTGTGTGTGTAGCCCATTCAGTATCTCCATCTACCCCCCACTCCATGAAGATGGCTGGACCATCATTGTAAATACATCATTGTAAATACACACCTGTACTTTGTATCTCCCCCACCTCATTGTAGATTGTAAGCTCTCACGAGCAGGGTCGTCTTATTTTGTCTTATTTTGCTTTATTACTGTATTGTTAACATTGTTACCTATGACTGTTGTGTTTGAAACTGTTAAACTGTAAAGCGCTGCGGAATATGTTGGCGCTATATAAATAAAGATTATTATTATTATTATTATTATTATGTTCTGCTCTCATCCTTCCATGTGCTACTCTCTTCCTGAGCCCTCATCCTGTCATGTGCTCCTGTCCTGCCCCCCATCCTGTCATGTGCTGCTCCCATCTTGCGCCCCCATTCTGTCATTTGGAGCTCCCATCCTGCACCCCCATGCTGTCATGTGCTGCTCCCATCCTGCGCCCCCATTCTGTCATGTGGTGCTCCCATCCTGCACCGGCATGCTGTCATGTGCTGCTTCCATCCTGCGCAACCCATTGTGTCACATGGTGCTCCCATCCTGCACCCCCTTACTGTCATGTACTGCTCCCATTCTGCGCCCCTGTTTTCATGTGCTGCTCCCATCCTGCGCCCCCATTTTCATGTTTAAAATAAAAAAAACATACTCACCTATCGTTGCTGGGTGCCGAGTGCCTGAGCAGGCGGTGACACTGGCACGCTATGGGGGTCAGGTGCTGGTACCGCCGCTGGCTCAGGCCCCTGGCACTTGCTATATTCCCCTGTCCCCCATTCCACCGCAACGTGCCGCGCCACTCCTTCTTCCAGGTGCTCTGGCTGTGACTGTTCAGTCAGAGGGCGACGCCGGCGTACACTAATCGCGTCACCACGCCCTCTAACCTGAACTTCACAGGCAGAGAACGCGGAAGACGGTGGCGCGCAGAGGTGGAACGGGGGTCAGGTAAATATAGCATACTCACCCTCCTGGCACATCCCTGCTTCTCCGTCGGAGATCGCAGTATGCGTTCAGTGCTTACGCATACCGCGATCTCCTCTGGGCTGTGTCACTCTGTGGGGTCCAGACTGCGCAGGCGTTTGCGCTTGGGCTGTCTATAAAGTGGTGGGACAGAGTGACGTTCCCAGAGTTATATTATAGATTTAACTTTTATCATCTAGGTACTATGAAGCATATACCTAGTGTTTTCCTTCTGTAGGCAACCTTGCGATTTATTGTTTGTTCATGTGTTTTTTCAATATTTCTAAGAATATTTTTTTTATATTGAATGGATAGTAGCTGCATCATTTGTAAACCCCCATAAGAATCATTAATGGGATTTTCTGTTTCTTATATCATACTGAGTGCATTCCCATACAGTATTCATGGGTCAATTTAAGGTTTGCTATAATTTTACCTGCATGTCAGGAAATATGAAGAATTTCTTATTATCCCAATTACACATACAGAGCTCGGAGCTGCAGTTTCCTCTCCCCTGCTGTACAGCTGTAATGTGAGACCAGCGTGCCAGCAGCCCTCATTGAGTAGTTTATGGCCTTAAACTGAAAGTACAAAGCAGAAACACATGGAAAAACCACGGTTTCTTTATCCTTGCGAACGTAAATATCTTAGCACCAATTAATGATAGAAGTGGGACAAATACATCTTTGGCATGTGCCTTGGAAGAACTACCAGCCAGCGAGTTTTCGAGGTTCCAGAACCAGCGCAATCACAGAAATGGATTTCTGCTTAACCGGGTCATACTTCCATTCCATGTTTAGACTCAATAGAAAGCGAATTTCAAAACCAGAATGATGATGGTCCCAACATCGCCCGATGAGGTTTCCACCCCGAGTTATGGAATTAATAAGGTTTCAGTCCTTATGAAAAGGGAAGTGCATTCCATAGTTCTGCCCACCCCATGAGGTCATCCAGGGAGGGAGACCCTTAGTTTTGGGCAAAGGTATACATCTCAGAGGCCCAGAAAAGGGGGGTCTTTTGTAGGGGGATTCAGCAACGACAGGCTGTGCAATCTGACCTGATGATTTTGGGAAGGTGCCCTCCCCCGCCACCACATGGCATACCATTGAATGATATGAAAGATCTGTAAGTTGCTTTTCACCTTTAATCCCTGTTATTTTTGTAATTGTCTGCACATACAATACTTTTATAATATCTTTTTATACCTTTGTAAACACTGCCTACCTTTTGGAGTAAAATATATAAAATTACTAGCTTTGTTACTCCTTGCTCTATAACGTACTGTCACGTCCTCTGAAGTAATTACGCTACTAATTGGGTTGGCTCCTGACCCCTTTATTAATTCAGGAATAGGAGCTGGTGGCAGCGGAATTATCCTTAGCCATTGGGAAAACTGTTAGTGACGGACGGCGTTGATAATTATTGTTCCCGCCTGAGTGGGAGTAGTTACATTGCCCTCACTGCAGTGTGCCCATTAGTAAGGCAGCCTTTCTGGCAACTAATTTTCCTAGGTGCAGTACCCTGTTTGACCTGAAGGTAAGGGGGGCTGTTGTGAATTCTGTGGCTGAATTCACTCCTGTGGTCACAAGTGGTACTGCAGCTTCTGAGCTTCCTTCCTCAGGTGTTCTGGTGAGCTCATTAGCTGCTTCGTTACTTAACTCCACCTGATGCTGCTATCCTTGCTCCTAGTCAATGTTCCAGTGTTGGATCTGAGCTTCTCCTGATTGTTCCTGTGACCTGCTGCTCTGTATAGCTAAGTGCTTTTTTGCTATTTTGTTGCCTTTTTTCTGTCCAGCTTGTCTTTTGTTTTGCTGGAAGCTCTGAGACGCAAAGGGTGTACCGCCGTGCCGTTAGTCCGGCACGGTGGGTCTTTTTTGCCCCCTTTGCGTGGGTTTCGCTTTAGGGTTTTTTGTAGACTGCAAAGTTCGCTTTACTGTCCTCGCTCTGTCTAAGAATATCGGGCCCCACTTTGCTGAATCTATTTCATCCCTACGTTTTGTCTTTTCATCTTACTCACAGTCATTATATGTGGGGGGCTGCCTTTTCCTTTGGGGTATTTCTCTGGGGGCAAGTCAGGCCTATTTTTCTATCTTCAGGCTAGCTAGTTTCTTAGGCTGTGCCGAGTTGCCTAGGTAGTTGTTAGGCGCAATCCACAGCCACTTTTAGTTGTGTTTAGGATAGGATCAGGTGTGCAGTCTACAGAGTTTCCACGTCTCAGAGCTCGTTCTTTTGTTTTTGGGTATTTGTCAGATCACTGTGTGCGCTCTGATCGCTAGGCACACTGTGTCTCTGGATTGCCTTCATTACACCTTTCATTAGCAGACATAACAGTACTAGGAGCCAACTAATGATTCTCAATAGAGGGAAAGAAAAAGTTCTGACATCATTTTTTTTTTTTTTTCTCTGCTCTGTGTTCACTTTTTTTTTTTTCCCCTAGACATTTGGGTGTTTCTGGACACAGGTGTGGACATGGATTTTCAGGGTCTGTGCTCTTCAATGGATAATCTCGTTATAAATGTACAAAAGATTCAAGATACTATTGATCAGAAATCTATGTTAGAACCAAGAATTCCTTTTCCTGATTTGTTTTTTGGAGATAGAACTAAGTTTCCAAGTTTCAAAAATAATTGTAAGCTATTTCTGGCCTTGAAACCTCATTCTTCTGGTAATCCTATTCAACAGGTTTTGATTATTATTTCTTTTTTGCGCGGCGACCCTCAAGACTGGGCATTTTCTCTTGCGCCAGGAGACCCTGCATTGAGTAGTGTCGATGCGTTTTTCCTGGCACTCGGATTACTGTACGATGAGCCTAATTCAGTGGATCAGGCTGAGAAAAATTTGCTGGCTTTGTGCCAGGGTCAGGATGATATAGAAGTATATTGTCAGAAATTTAGGAAATGGTCAGTACTCACTCAGTGGAATGAATCTGCGCTGGCAGCTTTGTTCAGAAAGGGTCTCTCTGAGGCTCTTAAGGATGTCATGGTGGGATTTCCTATGCCTGCTGGTTTGAATGAGTCTTTGTCTTTAGCCATTCAGATCGGTAGACGCTTGCGCGAGCGTAAATCTGTGCACCATTTGGCGGTATTGCCTGAGGTTAAACCTGAGCCTATGCAGTGCGATAGGACTATGACCAGAGTGGAACGGCAGGAATACAGACGTCTGAATGGGCTATGTTTCTACTGTGGTGATTCCACTCATGCTATTTCTGATTGTCCTAAGCGCACTAAGCGGTCCGCTAGGTCTGCCGTCATTGGTACTGTACAGTCCAAATTCCTTCTGTCCATTACCTTGATATGCTCTTTGTCGTCGTTTTCTGTCATGGCGTTTGTGGATTCAGGCGCTGCCCTAAATCTGATGGATTTGGATTATGCTAAACGTTGTGGGTTTTTCTTGGAGCCTTTGCGGTGTCCTATTCCATTGAGAAGAATTGATGCTACACCTTTGGCCAAGAATAAACCTCAGTACTGGGCCCAGCTGACCATGTGCATGGCTCCTGCACATCAGGAAGTTATTCGCTTTCTGGTGTTGCATAATCTGCATGATGTGGTCGTGTTGGGGTTGCCATGGCTACAAACCCATAATCCAGTATTGGATTGGAATTCCATGTCGGTATCCAGCTGGGGTTGTCAGGGGGTACATGGTGATGTTCCATTTTTGTCGATTTCGTCATCCACCCCTTCTGAGGTCCCAGAGTTCTTGTCTGATTATCAGGATGTATTTGAAGAGCCCAAGTCCGATGCCCTACCTCCGCATAGGGATTGTGATTGTGCTATCAATTTGATTCCTGGTAGTAAATTCCCTAAAGGTCGATTATTTAATTTATCCGTGCCCGAACACGCCGCTATGCGCAGTTATGTGAAGGAATCCCTAGAGAAGGGACATATTCGCCCATCGTCATCACCACTGGGAGCAGGGTTCTTCTTTGTAGCTAAGAAGGATGGTTCGCTGAGACCGTGTATTGATTACCGCCTTCTTAATAAGATCACTGTTAAATTTCAGTATCCCTTGCCATTGTTATCTGACTTGTTTGCTCGGATTAAGGGGGCTAGTTGGTTCACTAAGATAGATCTTCGTGGTGCGTATAATCTGGTGAGAATCAGGCAAGGAGATGAATGGAAAACTGCATTCAATACGCCCGAGGGTCATTTTGAGTATCTAGTGATGCCGTTCGGACTTGCCAATGCTCCATCAGTGTTTCAATCCTTTATGCATGACATCTTCCGTGAGTACCTGGATAAATTCCTGATTGTTTACTTGGATGACATTTTGATCTTCTCAGATGATTGGGAGTCTCATGTGAAGCAGGTCAGAATGGTTTTTCAGGTCCTGCGTGCTAACTCTTTGTTTGTGAAGGGATCAAAGTGTCTCTTCGGTGTGCAGAAAGTTTCATTTTTGGGATTCATCTTTTCCCCTTCTACTATCGAGATGGATCCAGTTAAGGTCCAAGCCATCCAGGATTGGATTCAGCCGACATCTCTGAAAAGTCTGCAAAAGTTCCTGGGCTTTGCTAATTTTTATCGTCGCTTCATCTGTAATTTTTCTAGCATTGCCAAACCATTGACCGATTTGACCAAGAAGGGTGCTGATTTGGTCAATTGGTCTTCTGCTGCTGTGGAAGCTTTTCAGGAGTTGAAGCGTCGTTTTTGTTCTGCCCCTGTGTTGTGTCAGCCAGATGTTTCTCTTCCGTTCCAGGTCGAGGTTGATGCTTCTGAGATTGGAGCAGGGGCGGTTTTGTCACAGAGAGGTTCTGATTGCTCAGTGATGAAACCATGTGCTTTCTTTTCCAGGAAGTTTTCGCCCGCTGAGCGTAATTATGATGTGGGCAACCGAGAGTTGCTGGCCATGAAGTGGGCATTCGAGGAGTGGCGTCATTGGCTTGAAGGAGCTAAGCATCGCGTGGTGGTATTGACTGATCATAAGAACTTGACTTATCTCGAGTCTGCCAAGCGCTTGAATCCTAGACAGGCCCGTTGGTCGTTATTTTTTGCCCGCTTCGACTTTGTGATTTCGTACCTTCCGGGCTCTAAAAATGTGAAGGCGGATGCTCTGTCTAGGAGTTTTGTGCCCGACTCTCCGGGTTTATCTGAGCCAGCGGGTATCCTCAAGGAAGGAGTCATTGTGTCTGCCATCTCCCCTGATTTGCGGCGGGTGCTGCAAAAATTTCAGGCGAATAAACCTGATCGTTGTCCAGCGGAGAAACTGTTCGTCCCTGATAGGTGGACTAATAAACTTATCTCTGAACTTCATTGTTCGGTGTTGGCTGGTCATCCTGGAATCTTTGGTACCAGAGAGTTAGTGGCTAGATCCTTCTGGTGGCCATCTCTGTCACGGGATGTACGTACTTTTGTGCAGTCCTGTGGGATTTGTGCTAGGGCTAAGCCCTCCTGTTCTCGTGCCAGTGGGTTGCTTTTGCCCTTGCCGGTCCCAAAGAGGCCTTGGACACATATTTCGATGGATTTCATTTCTGACCTTCCCGTTTCTCAAAAGATGTCAGTCATTTGGGTGGTCTGTGATCGCTTTTCTAAAATGGTCCATCTGGTGCCCTTGGCTAAATTGCCTTCCTCCTCTGATTTGGTACCTTTGTTCTTTCAGCATGTGGTTCGGTTGCATGGCATTCCTGAGAATATTGTTTCTGACAGAGGTTCCCAGTTTGTTTCAAGGTTCTGGCGAGCCTTTTGTGGTAGGATGGGCATTGACCTATCCTTTTCCTCGGCTTTCCATCCTCAGACTAATGGCCAGACCGAACGAACCAATCAGACCTTGGAAACATATCTGAGATGTTTTGTTTCTGCAGACCAGGATGATTGGGTGTCCTTTTTGCCGTTGGCTGAGTTCGCCCTTAATAATCGGGCCAGCTCGGCTACCTTGGTTTCTCCATTTTTCTGCAATTCTGGGTTCCATCCTCGTTTCTCTTCAGGACAGGTTGAGTCTTCGGACTGTCCTGGTGTGGATTCTGTGGTGGACAGGTTGCAGCAGATCTGGACTCAGGTAGTGGACAATTTGACCTTGTCCCAGGAGAAGGCTCAACTTTTCGCTAATCGCAGACGCCGTGTGGGTCCCCGACTTCGTGTTGGGGATCTGGTTTGGTTATCTTCTCGTCATATTCCTATGAAGGTTTCCTCTCCTAAATTTAAACCTCGTTTTATTGGTCCGTATAGGATTTCTGAGGTTCTCAATCCTGTGTCTTTTCGTCTGACCCTCCCAGACTCCTTTTCCATACATAATGTATTCCATAGGTCATTGTTGCGGAGATACGTGGCACCTATGGTTCCATCTGTTGAGCCTCCTGCCCCGGTTTTGGTGGAGGGGGAATTGGAGTATATTGTGGAGAAGATTTTGGATTCTCGTGTTTCTAGACGGAAACTCCAGTATCTGGTTAAATGGAAGGGTTATGCTCAGGAAGATAATTCCTGGGTTTTTGCCTCTGATGTTCATGCTCCCGATCTTGTTCGTGCCTTTCATGCGGCTCATCCTGGTAGGCCTGGGGGCTCTGGTGAGGGTTCGGTGACCCCTCCTCAAGGGGGGGGTACTGTTGTGAATTCTGTGGCTGAATTCACTCCTGTGGTCACAAGTGGTACTGCAGCTTCTGAGCTTCCTTCCTCAGGTGTTCTGGTGAGCTCATTAGCTGCTTCGTTACTTAACTCCACCTGATGCTGCTATCCTTGCTCCTAGTCAATGTTCCAGTGTTGGATCTGAGCTTCTCCTGATTGTTCCTGTGACCTGCTGCTGTGTATAGCTAAGTGCTTTTTTGCTATTTTGTTGCCTTTTTTCTGTCCAGCTTGTCTTTTGTTTTGCTGGAAGCTCTGAGACGCAAAGGGTGTACCGCCGTGCCGTTAGTCCGGCACGGTGGGTCTTTTTTGCCCCCTTTGCGTGGGTTTCGCTTTAGGGTTTTTTGTAGACTGCAAAGTTCGCTTTACTGTCCTCGCTCTGTCTAAGAATATCGGGCCCCACTTTGCTGAATCTATTTCATCCCTACGTTTTGTCTTTTCATCTTACTCACAGTCATTATATGTGGGGGGCTGCCTTTTCCTTTGGGGTATTTCTCTGGGGGCAAGTCAGGCCTATTTTTCTATCTTCAGGCTAGCTAGTTTCTTAGGCTGTGCCGAGTTGCCTAGGTAGTTGTTAGGCGCAATCCACAGCCACTTTTAGTTGTGTTTAGGATAGGATCAGGTGTGCAGTCTACAGAGTTTCCACGTCTCAGAGCTCGTTCTTTTGTTTTTGGGTATTTGTCAGATCACTGTGTGCGCTCTGATCGCTAGGCACACTGTGTCTCTGGATTGCCTTCATTACACCTTTCATTAGCAGACATAACAGGGGGCGCCAGAGAGCTGCAAGTTTCAAACCGTAACTGGGAAGTGGGATATAGATAAATCCCCTTCAGAAAAGAGCCAGGGCCAACCAAACAACCCCGGTTCATGACATATTGGTGTGAGCGGTGGGATGATAAAAATATCCCCCCTGTGATTCGTGACACCTATAAGAATCATTAATGGGGATTTTCTGTTTCTTATATCATACTGAGTGCATTCCCATACAGTATTCATGGGTCGATCTAAGGTTTGCTATAATTTTACCTACATATCGGAATACTGAACACTGACCGGGACACTGGAACTGACAGACCTAGTGGCAGAAGTCCGCCTTCAGACACCGATTTACGCAACTGGGCTTGTTCTGATTCTCTCATTAGACATGAGAAGGTATATATATATATATATATATATATATACTGTATTTTTCTGACCATAAGACACTCTTTTTTTCCTCCAAATTTGAGAGGAAAGTGTCGGTGCATCTTATGGTAGGGATGTAACGTGGGGAGGGGGAAGCAGCGAGTGGGATTGCACTGGGAGGCAGGAGGCAGAAAAATGTCCCTGCCAGGCTTCAGGAATCAGTGCTGGGGAAACCACATGGTCCCGATCAAGTGCAGTGAATATTCATTAGCTGCTTCCCCGCCCACCTGTCAGCTGAGCAGTGAGCAGCACATGAATACTCCTTCACAGGGACACACATGGTTTCCCCAGCACTGGATTCCTGCAGCAGCTGGGGAGATCTGTGTGTCTGGTGGAGGAGGCAGAAGCAGGGGCCAGAGGGGACAAGATTGCCGCATACCTGCCTGCCGGGGCTGTGCTGGATGCTGAGTGCTCCAGCACAAGGACCTGTGTGATGTCATGAAGAGGGGGGGCTGGAGCATCACATGGCAGCACAGAGCCCTCCCTCTTCTGATGTCATCACAGGTCCTGCAGACACCACACTACAATCTGCTGGCTTACTCCTGTGCTGTGGAGAGGCAACAAGAGCGCTCTGTGGTGTCATGGGATGGGATGCTCCAGCATTTTACCTCACCACAGTGTGGCTGGCTTCCACAATTAAAAGGTTAGTCACTACAACACACAATAAAGCACTCTGCCACTTCTGTGGTGAACTATAACTCCCAGCATGCCATAGGTTCTGCAGGACATGCTGGGAGTTATAGTTCTCCCAATGGGATCTCAAAGCAGCACTCCAGTGTTATTTTGCAGTGCTGGAGTGGTGCTTTAAATGTAAGCCCTGTGCCCCCATTCTTATACTCACCCTCCAGCATCTTCATACAGTACTTTACAGACATCACACTGGTCCCGCAGCACCATCTTCTACCCGCAGCTGTCAACGTAATAACGTACTATTATATATAATAACACCACATATAATAGTATGTTTAAGTTATTCAATATTTTACCACCTTTTTTGCTTCAAATATTATTTTTTTCCCTATTTTCCACCTCTAAAACCTGGGTGCGTCTTATAGTCCGGTGCGTCTTATAGTCCGAAAAATACGGATATATATATACATATATATTACGAGATGCACATAACAAACTGTCCCCCGAGGAAGCTAAAGTGAAATCTTCGTCGGGGCCCTACCATGAAGCACAGGCACTTCACATCTTACGAGTAAGAGGGCATTTTTCATTGTTCGTCTGATAATTACCATCTGTATCTTCCTGTGACCCTTTCCAGACATATGCACTTGGCACCTACCCATCTCTTAGTAACACATACTGTATATCAATGAAGATACAACGGATTCTTTATCCCCATCTACTATATGCATAAGGGGTGATGCCTGTGCTTAGTGAATAGTTGTGTGCAGGCTCGGACTGGCTCACCGGAGAACCGGAGGATTCTCCAGTGGGTCCAGGCACTGACACCTGCTGGAATACTGCCCAGCATCTGCCTAGGGCCCCCACTGCTTCAAGGGCCCCTGCCAGTGGCTATGGGGCCCCTGAGTCAAGGGGGCCCGCCCTGTGCCAGCATAGCAGCAGCAGCTGGAGACAGGATTCTGTCCCCGCTGCTAAAGCAAAATTAATATTCACGCTTCCCCATGTCCCTATTGGCATGGAGAGGCTTGAATACCATTTCTCTTGAATAGCGTTATCCACAGGCTGCAGCTAACACTGCCCACATGTAAAGCCCCACCACCGCACTGCACACACACACACACACACACACACACACACAAAGCACCGCAGCACATACACACACGCAGGCACACAGACTCACAGAGCAGCTCACCTCCCGGCATGCTCATCCAGCGCACTGTCTCATACAGAAAGCTGCTGGCGAGGAAGAGGCTGCCTGGATGAGCTGCTGCTGTGGGGAGGTGAGCTGTGCTTTGTGTCTGTGTGCATGCGTGTGTGTATGTGATGTGGTGCTATGTGTGCAAGTGTGAGAGAGTGGTGTGTGTGTGCGCACGAGTGTGAGAGAGGTGTGTGTGTGTTTGAGAGTGTATGAGAGGGGTGGTGGGGGAGGCAATGATGCACGTGATGGGCAATGATGGAAGTGATGGGCAATGATGGTGGGGGAGACAGTGATGGAGGTGATGGGCAATAATGGTGAGGGAAGGGCATGATGGAGGTGATGGGCAATTATGGTGAGGGGAGGCAAGGATGGAAGTGATGGGCAATGATGGTGGGGGATGCAATAATGGAAGTGATGGGCAATTATGGTGAGGGGAGGCAATGATGGAAGTGATGGGCAATGATGGCGGTGGGGGGAGGCAATGATGGTGGTGGGGGAGGCAATGATGGAGGTGATGAAATGGACAATGATGGTGGTGGGGAGGAGGCAATGATGGAGGTGGTGGAATGGGCAGTGATGGGGTGGTGGGGGAGAATGATAGGGGTGGTGGGGGAGAAGGCAATGATGGAGGTGGTGATGAGGACAATGATGGGGGTGGAGAGGGGCTGCATTATACTTTATGATGGGCTACATTATATTCTATGGGGGGACTGCATTATTCTCAGGGGACTACATTATATTCTGGGGGCTACACATCATACTATATGAAGGGACTACAGTATACTCTATGGGGGGCTGCATTATATTCTGTGGTTGGGCTACATTATTCTCTCAGGGGTCTACATTATATTCTGGGGGGATACATATTACTATATGAGTGGGCTACAATATACTCTATTGGGGGGCTGCATTATATTCTGTGGTGGGGCTGCATTATTCTCTCAGGGGACTACATTATATTCAGGGGGGCTACATCATACTATATTAGGGGGGCAACATTATTCCCTATGAAGGGGCTGCTTTATATTCTGTGGTGGCCTGCATTATACTATATGAGTGGGGCTGCATTATACCCTATACGGGAGCTACATTATTTTCTATGGTGGGGACTGCGTTATACCTGAGGGGGTTGCGTTATATTTTATGGCGTGCTGCATTATATTCTATGAGAGGGGGCTGCATTATATTTTATGAGGGAGGCTACATTATATTCTATGAGGGGGCAACATATTCTATGAGGGGGCTACCCCTCTATGATTCTACCCCAACCCCTGCTAGATAATTACGACGTATACTACCTTATATTATAACCTGATATTAGCGTGTTTTACCTCACAATTAGTGGTCTTGTATTTATTTCTATGTAGCTATATAGTGGGCCCCAATAATGATTTTCTCTGGTGGGCCCAAGGTGCTCCAGTCCGATGCTGGTTTTGTGATATACATTAAAAACGCATCTTTTGACATTCTGAGTTAATTCCTCATTCATCTTCAATGATGTCTTGATTGGAGGCTTCTTCATTATTTCTCCCCCATCTATGTATATGGTGCATATTTTGCTATGATTTTACTTACATATCAGGATAATGAATTTACGTGCATGCAACTCTCCCATTGATATCATAACAATATACTGCCTGTACGATCATGGCTGTATGGTTGCCCGCCTGTTCTTTTTACAATATTGTCTATTGATATGTTAATACTCGAACCTGTTTTTTATTGTGATTCAAATAAAGGTTTGTATTTTATGATAAACAGGGCATATGACCTTTCTCAGTCTATCTAGTGTACTCGATAATTGGGTTCTAAGTTCCTTATGCTCCTTATTCATTGGTTGAATTAATTTGGGAGCTCCCTCCTTTTAGGACTATGGTCCTCTTTCTATTCCATAATTCTGGCTATGTATATATAATTGCTGTATTATGTATTTTCATAGTTGTGTTGCTGGGACAGATGGGTTTCTAGACATGTGATAAAACGAAGCTGACCAAACTGGATAAGGTGTTCGGTAGCAATACAACCGTGATTTTAAACATTAAATCCAGAGTCACTGATGATTGGATTATTAAATTGAAAAATTTACTTAACAAAAGAACCAGGTGGTGGTGGAATAAATATTTTCTGAAACACTACATAACAAAGGGTCCATGGCTCCAGGTCTTCCCCTCATTCAGTGTCAGTGATGACTCCTTCAAACAGCAATGGGAGGAAGTTGCCTCCACCTGCTCAAAAGGCTTTATGAATTTCCTTATACAATCTAATGAATCATCCATTAGAGAAGTGGAAATTGAGATCAATAGCATTCAAGAAACCTTGTGTTAGGCATTGGGATTCTCCTGCTGCACAGGATAGATCCCAAGCATTGCCTGGTACTGTGGTCTGGTCCAGCCACTGCGAGTGCTGCTCAGCTCAGGCACTGGTCCCATCATCTTGCTCAGGCTCATGCTATTCATTTGGTTACTGCAGGCTCTCCACCTAAGTCTATGGTAACCAGCAATATGCAGGTGCAGCCTGACGCTTGGGAGTCGAAGTCCAGAGTTCACCCGACTGAGCATGTCCGTGATGTGGAGTCTGTTTGTAAAGGTCGGCCAGGGCAGTAGTCGTGGCTGGGTCTCTCTGGCAAGATATACCCTGGCCTCCCCTTACAGAAGATTCACATTTCTCTGGTACTTGCCTCTTCATTCCTGGCACAGACAGGGCCTACCCTCCTTTTAGTGGGGTTGCCTTTGGCTTCATTGAATGAACAAAGACACAGTCCAAGTATAACTCAAAATGCAAAACTTTACTTTCGGATCTTTGCAGCACATCCAGATACATTCCATCAGCAACAATAGTTTCCATGTTACACGACACTGCATCTCTCCCTTCTCTTTTGTCCCTGTTACACAGCTTCAGATCGGGTCATACCTCACTGTACGTTTTCCAGATGTCCACATTGTGTACGTTCACTCAGGGGCGGATTATAAGAGGGTCAATCTGGGCGGTAGCCCAGGGCCCAGTGGTGTGGGGGGGGGCCCTGGGCTGCCGCACAGATTGACCGCCGGCCGCCGCCATCATTCAGGGCATTACTCGCATGATCGATTCGCATCATATGACAGCACAGTGAGTCACTGTCAGTGACACACAGTGGCACCCCCGGCCGTGAGTCACCAGCCGCCCGCCCCTGTCAGACTGCTGTTGTTGCCGGCGCCGCAGTGGCGACGCGCACGCGCCGACGCGTTAACCTCCTCCTCCTTATGTGCCGGGCCCGTGCGGCCGGCCGCCGTGCCCCTGCCGTGCCGTCACTCTCACTGCCATGCCGTGGCGGGAGCCCCCCCGGACCCGGTGGGCAGAGAGAGGGGGCCCGCATCGGCCCCGTCTCATCTGCTCACCGGGCCCCTGGCGGCGCTGCCTGCGGCGGGTTTCCTATTGCCGTGCGGGCGCGCCCGCACGGCAATAGTTAACAACAGCCGTTGGCCGTTGGCCGCAGGCGCGCAGCGCACATGTTGCCGGCATCTGACGTCATTGTCAGTCACTGGCGAGTGCGCGCTGCTGGAGGAAGCTCACCGCCTGGATCGCTGGTAAGGTGAGGACTGGAGAATTTTTTTTTTTTTTTTATAACCTAACGGTGGAGGCGGAGCGGAGGAGTCGGACACTGGGGATGGGGGGGCCAGGGGCAGAATGCTGGGAGCAGGAGGACACAGTCTGGGACTGGGGCAGTCTGATTTCTGGACACACTGGGTCTGGGGGGGCAGCAATGATGCTGGAGGAGGACACAGTCGGGACTGGGGGCCTCAAATGATTGCATTTGCTATTGCTGGACACACTGGGGGGGGGCAATGCAGGAGACACTGGGGGGGCAATGCAGGAGACACTGGGGGGGCAATACAGGAGACACTGGGGGGGGCAATGCGGAAGGACACAGTCTGGGGACTGGCTGGGCAGATGATTGCTGGACAATGGACATACTGGGGCAATGATGCTGGAGGAGGACACAGTCGGGACTGGGGGCCTCAAATGATTGCATTTGCTATTGCTGGACACACTGGGGGGGGGGCAATGCAGGAGACACTGGGGGGGGAAATGCTGGAGGACACAGTCTGGGGACTGGCTGGGCAGATGATTGCTGGACACACTGGGGCAATGATGCTGGAGGAGGACACAGTCGGGACTGGGGGCCTCAAATGATTGCATTTGCTATTGCTGGACACACTGGGGGGGGGCAATGCAGGAGACACTGGGGGGGCAATGCAGGAGACACTGGGGGGGCAATACAGGAGACACTGGGGGGGGCAATGCGGAAGGACACAGTCTGGGGACTGGCTGGGCAGATGATTGCTGGACAATGGACATACTGGGGCAATGATGCTGGAGGAGGACACAGTCGGGACTGGGGGCCTCAAATGATTGCATTTGCTATTGCTGGACACACTGGGGGGGGGGGCAATGCAGGAGACACTGGGGGGGGCAATGCAGGAGACACTGGGGCAATGCTGGAGACACTGGGGCAGATTGCTGGAGACACTGGGGCAATGCTGGAGACACTGGGGCAGATTGCTGGACACACTGGGGGTAATATGCTGGACACACTGGGGCATATGATTGCTGGAGACACTGGGGCAATGCTGGAGACACTGGGGCAATGCTGGAGACACTGGGGCAATGCTGGAGACACTGGGCCAGATTGCTGGACACACTGGTGGTAATATGCTGGACACACTGTCTGGGGGAAATATGCTGGACATACTGGGGCAGATTGCTGGACACACTGGGGGTAATATGCTGGACACCCTGGGGGTAATATGCTGGACACACTGGGGGTAATATGCTGGACACACTGGGGTAATATGCTGGACACACTGGGGCAGATTGCTGGACACACTGGGGGCAGGACTGGAGGCATGGGCAGAATAGATGCCCCGTCATGATGGGAGACACGGGGTAGAATGAAAGACATGGGGCAGGATTGGATCATGGGGCAGGATGGGGAGATCATATGGTGTAGAATGGATACTCATGAGTGCAGGATGGGAGAACATATGGCTGGAGCCAGGAATGAGACACACGGGGCCAGGATGGGGGATATTATTACCATAGAGGCTAATTAAGGGATATTATTACTGCAGTGCTGTGTTTTTCTTTTATTTTTTGAGTATACTGTTTTAAATGGGGGGGCGGTCCTGTTACTGTGCAGAGTGACACTATATCGCCTTTTTTTCTTCATGTGGTGTAATGTAGAAGTTGTGAAAAATTAAGTAATGTGTTCTGCAAGCGGAGCTCGAGATAACTGTGTTATTTCCTGCAGAAACGAGAAATGATGGCGGTCTGTGCTGGATGAAAGATGAAGGACTTCACCTAGAGACGTCACTGGTGAGTCAGTGTTACCTATACACTGACACTATACACTGTATACTATATACAGAGGTCCTGTGTACAATGTCACCAGTGATCACTGTATTACCTCTACACAGACACTGCATACTAAGTACAGATCTCCTGTGAATACTGGCACTTATGGTGATACTGATAGTATTGTGTTTTTTTTTTGTTTTTTTTATTACTGATCAGTATTGTAGTATTCAGTCACTATGTGGTGATAATATGTGGTCTGGAAATGGTGTTGTGGTATTTGTCCCTTGTATGTGCTATTTGGTCACCAAGTGGTAATATGTGTTCTTGACATGGTGCGGTGGTATTTCTCCCTTGTATGTGCTATTTGGTCACCAAGTGGTAATATGTGGTCTTGACATGGTGCGGTGGTATTTGTTCCTTGTATGTGATATTATTCGATCACTGTGGTTGTAATTTGTAGTCTGGTCATGCTGCGGTGGTATTTGTGCCTTGTATGTGGTGATAATGGTCAAGATATACCTAAATTGTATTGCAGATTTTAACAAATATTTAATAGGTTACAGTAGAGTAGGGCCCGGCCATTTTTCTGGAATAATCTGGTTCGGGTATATCATGACCCCCGTCACATGACCCCCGTCACATGACCCCCGTCACATGACCCCCGTCACATGACCCCAGTCACATGACCGGGGGGGCCCACAGTGTGTGAACAGCCCGGGGCCCTGGCTACCCTTAATCCACCCCTGCGTTCACTGTATGCAGGGAGTCCCTCATCCGTTTCGCCCCAGCACCAAGGGAGTCCACCCATGCTAGCAATCTTAACATCCTGAGTGACCCGCCCATCTGTCCTGCCGCGTTCTGTCCTGCAGTATTCTTCCTGGAAAACTCAATCCTTTGTTCCTTCAATCTCTTCTCTCTGCATATGTCACTTCGCTAGGTGACCCACTGTCCCTGGACGGCTGGGCTTCTACTTCAACATTGCGGGGTGCTAGGTGGCTCAGTCATATCGCCCACCCAAGCACTATGGGCTTCCCACCCCAGACTGACTACACCTCAGGAAGTCCGGCTATCTTACTCCCCAGCTAACCCCTCCCATGTTAACTATCTACAGGGAGGCTAACACTCAAGAACTCTGTGCCTCCATCTAGTGTCTAAACTGTAAACTGCACTGTCCCTATAAAATACAGCAGAAAATATATTAACCCCTTCATGACCCAGCCTATTTTGACCTTAGTGACCTGGCCGTTTTTTGCAATTCTGACCAGTGTCCCTTCATGAGGTAATAACTCAAGAACGCTTCAACGGATCGTAACGGTTCTGAGAATGTTTTTTCGTGACATATTGGGCTTCATGTTAGTGGTAAATTTAGGTCAATAATTTTTGCGTTTATTTGTGAAAAAAATGGAAATTTGGCTAAAATTTTGAAAATTTCGCAATTTTCAAATTTTTTTTTGCTAGGAAGTTATAAGGGTTAAAATTTGACCAGCGATTTCTCATTTTTACAACAAAATTTACAAAACCATTTTTTTTAGGGACCACCTCACATTTGAAGTCAATTTGAGGGGTCTGTATGGCTGAAAATACCCAAAAATGACACCATTCTAAAAACTGCACCCCTCAAGGCACTCAAAACCACATTCAAGAAGTTTATTAACTGTTCAGGTGCTTCACAGCAGCAGAAGCAACATGGAAGGAAAAACTTAACATTTAACTTTTTAGTCAGAAAAATGATGTTTTAGCAACAATTCTTTTATTTTCCTAAGGGTAAAAAGAGAAACTAGACCGCAAACGTTATTGTACAATTTGTCCTGAGTACGCCGATACCTCATATGTGGGGTGGAACCACTGTCTGGGCACACGACAGGGCTCTGAAGGGCAGGAGCGCCATTTGACTTTTTGAATGAAAAATTGGCTCTAATCTTTAGCAGACACCACGTTTGGAGAGCCCCTGTGTGCCTAAACATTGGAGATTCCCGACAAGTGACCCCATTTTGGAAACTAGACCCCCCAAGGAGCTTATCTAGATGCATAGTAAGCACTTTGAACCCCCAGGTGCTTCACAAATTGATCCGTAAAAATTAAAAAGTACTTTTTTTTTCACAAAAAAATTATTTTAGCCTCAATTTTTTCATTTTCACATGGGCAACAGGATAAAATGGATCCTAAAATGTGTTGGACAATTTCTCCTGAGTACACTGATACCTCACATGTGGGGGTAAACCACTGTTTTGGCACGCGGCAGGGCTCGGAAGGGAAGGAGCGCCATTTGACTTTTTGAATGAAAAATTAGCTCCAATCGTTAGCGGACACCATGTCGCGTTTGGAGAGCCCCTGTGTGCCTAAACATTGGAGCTCCCCCACATGTGACCCCATTTTGGAAACTAGACCTCCCATGGAACTAATCTAGATGTTCGGTGACCACTTTCAACCCCCAAGTGCTTCACAGAAGTTTATAACGCAGAGCCGTGAAAATAAAAAATCATTTTACTTTCCTCAAAAATTATTTTTTTAGCCTGCAATTTTTTAATAACAGGAGAAATTGGACCCCAAAAGTTGTTTTCCAGTTTGTCCTGAGTATGCTGGTACCCCATATGTGGGGGTAAACCACTGTTTGGGCATACGTCTGGGCTCGGAAGGGAGGGAGCACCATTTGACTTTTTAAACGCAAGATTGGCCGGAATCAATGGTGGCGCCATGTTGCGTTTGGAGACCCCTGATGTGCCTAAACAGTGGAAACCCCTCAATTCTAACTCCAGCACTAACCTCAACACACCCCTAACCTTAATCCCAACTCTAGCCATAACCCTAATCACAACCCTAACCCCAACACACCCCTAACCACAACCCTAACCCCAACACACCCCTAACCCTAACCATAACCCTAACCACAAGCCTAATCTTAACCCTATTTCCAACCCTAGCCCTAATTCCAACCCTAACTCTAATTCCAACCCTAACTCTAAGGCTATGTGCTCACGTTGCGGATTCGTGTGAGATTTTTCCGCACCATTTTTGAAAAATCCGCAGGTAAAAGGCATTACGTTTTACCTGCGGATTTACCGTGGATTTCCAGTGTTTTTGTGCGGATTTCACCTGCGGATTCCTATTGAGGAACAGGTGTAAACCGCTGTGGAATCCGCACAAAGAATTAACATGCTGTGGAAAATACAACGCAGCGTTTCCGCACCATGGGCACAGCGGATTTGGTTTTCCATAGGTTTACATGGTACTGTAAACCTGATGGAAAACTGCTATGAATCCGCAGCGGCCAATCCGCTGTGGATCCACAGCCAAATCTGCACCGTGTGCACATAGCCTAATTCTAAGGGTATGTGCACACGCTGCGGAAAACGCAGATCCGCAGAATTTCCGCATCTGCGGGTCCGCAGCAGTTTCCCATGAGTTTACAGTTCAATGTAAACCTATGGGAAACAAAAAACGCTGTGCACATGCTGCAGAAAAAACTGCGCGGAAACGCTGCGGTTTACATTCTGCAGCATGTCACTTCTTTCTGCGGATTCCGCAGTGGTTTTACAACTGCTCCAACTGAATACCGCAGTTGTAAAACCGCAGTGAAATCCGCAGAAAAACCGCAGAAAAACCGCGGTAAATCCGCAATAAATCCGCAACGGTTTTGCACTGCGGATTTATCAAAACCGCTGCGGAGAAATCCGCAGAGGACCAGAATACGTGTGCACATAGCCTTACCCTAACCCTAATTCTAACCCTAGCCCTAACCCTTGCCCTAACCCTAGTTCTAACCCTAACCCTAGTGGAAAAATAAAAGAAAATATATTTTCTTTATTTTATTATTGTCCCTACCTATGGAGGTGATAAAAGGGGGGTTCATTTACTATTTTTTTATTTTGATCACTGTGATAGGTTTTATCACGGTGATCAAAATGAACATGGAACGAATCTGCCTGCCGGCAGATTCGGCGGGCGCACTGCGCATGCGCCCGCCATTTTGGAAGATGGCGGCACCCATGGAGAAGACGGACAAACACCAGGAGGCTCGGTAAGTATGAGGGGGTGGGGGGAGCACGGGAGGATGGATCGGAGTACGGGGGGTGGATTGGAGCATGGGGGGAGTGGACAGGAGGATGGGGGAGCGGACAGGAGGACTGAGGGGAGCGGACCATAGAACGGAGGACTGGGGAGGAGATCGGTGGCAGGGGGCAGATCAGGGTTTCCCGCCATGGCCGATGATATTCCAGCATTGGCCATGGCTGGATTGTAATATTTCACCACTTTTAATAGGTGAAATATTACAAATTGCTCTGATTGGCTGTTGCACTTTCAACAGCCAATCAGAGCGATCGTAGCCACGTGGGGGCAAAGCCACCCCCCTGGGCTAAAGTACCACTCCCCCTGTCCCTGCAGATCGGGTGAAATTGGAGTTAACCCTTTCACCCGATCTGCAGGGATGCGATCCCTCCATGACGTCACATAGGCGTCACAGGTCGGATTGGCACCGACTTTCATGACACCTACATGGCGTCAAAGGTCGGGAAGGGGTTAATTTCACCATCCATTTTCTGTCCAGGGAGAAGAATTTACATGCCGATGCCCTATCCCACTCTGTTGTCTCGTCCGAGGATGGGTATGAGCCACGCCTTATAGTCCCTTCAGAGAGTCTTCGAATGGTGGCACCGATGTCGCTAGAACAGGTTTCTCCTGGCAAGTCTCATGTTCCACCTGACATGCATCTGGAGGTTCTCTCGTGGGCACACACTTCCCAGTTGGGAGGTCATTTCGGCATCAACAGGACCCCTGAGCTACTGGAGAGGTCTTATTGGTGGTCTTGGATGGCACGAGATATGAGGGATTACGTGCAAGTCAGTGTTTTGTGCTTGGAATTGACCTTCCAGGCAGAGACCAGGCAAAGACACGCGGGCTTGCTCTATCCTCTGCCGGTGGCAGATAGGCCCTGTGAGATGGTCGCAATGGATTTTATTGTGGACCTGCCAAAGTCCCATAATAATAAAGTTATTTGGGATGTCATCGATCATTTACCCAAAATGGTGCATCTGGTTCCTCTTCCGTGCATACTATCTGCACAGGCTTTGGCAGTATTATTCATCAAGCATATTTTCCGCCTTCATGGGATGCCTGACAAGATTGTCAGCGACCAGGGTCCCCAGTTCACCTCTCGGTTCTGGAGAGAGTTTTGTCGCCTGCTCAGTTTAGAGCTCAATCTATCCTTGGCGTACCACCCCGAGACGAATGGACTGGAGAAGAGCAATCAGACTCCGGTCACATATCTTCACCATTTTGTGTCCGCCGGGCATGACAATTCGGTGTCCATGAAGCCTTGGGCAGAGTTTGCTTAAATGAGGCCATTTCCAATTCCACGGGATAGACTCCTTTTCTCCTTAACTATTGTCAGCACCTGCACGTTCCTGTGCCCATGCTCGTTTCGTCTTCCAACCCGAGGGTTGTGGACTGGGCAGTGGAGGCTCGTGACATCCGGGACCGCACGCAGGAGGCAATTAAAGTCTCTAAGGAGAGAATCAGGACCTCCACCGACGCATATCGTCGTCCTGCTTTGGTCTTTGCCCCTGGTGATTTAGTGTGGCTGTCAGCTCGTAACATCAGGCTGCATATAGAGTCCACTAAATTTGCTCCCCGCTACCTAGGTACTTTTAAAGTCCTTGAGCAGCTGAATCCTGTAGTCTATCACCTCAGCCTTCCACCACATTTAAACATCACAGACACTTTTCATGTTTCTTTGTTAAAACCTGTGTTTATGACCCAGTCGTCTGGGACTCCTGTACGGAGTTTGGATACATCCTCGGACGATTTTGAGGTCAACGCTATTGATGGGTCCAAGGTGGTGCGTGTCAAAAACATTTTTTAGGTTGACTGGAAGGGTCATGGACCTGAGGATAGGACTTGGGAGCCTATTGAGCACATTCGTGTCCCCCAGCTTATTGCAGCCTTTGAGCATGGCAAATGTTGCAGGGGGGATGCTAGGAGGGTAATGTTAGGTGTCGGGATTCTCCCTCTGCGTGGGATAGACCCCAAGCATTGCCTGGTGCTGTGGTATCCTATTCTGGTCCAGACAATGTGAGTGCTGCTCAGCACAGGCGTCGGTCCCAGCATCTTGCGCAGGCTCATGCTATTCGTTTGGTTACTGCTTGCTCTCTACCTAAGTCTGTCACGTGTTACGGAACCACTCAGCACCCAGAATATGTTGTGCAGTTATATGTATGTATATTAGGTTCCATGTAAGATGCATGTCCCTAATGCATCAGCCCACAGGCTGTGCCCCTGGGCATAGAGGACACGATATTCCCCTTTTGTCTGCCCCCCACCTTTGTAATTCCCACAGTAAATATCGGCAGGCTCCGGCCACCTGTGGCTATTGTAATGTATGTCTGGCCTGCCGCTTTTCTATTGGCCTGCCCTCTGTATCTGTGTGATATATTCTGTGTCCTGTGAGTAAAGTGTTGTCAGACTGGAAATACGTGGAGAAGCAGTGATCTTTTATATGCGCCCATGTAACCAAGCAATTCCAGCCAGCGTCCTTCATTCAGACTCCAGCCAAAGCAGAGTGGACCTCCTGAAACAGGGGGTGGTACTAAAAGAGGTACCCCAGCTTGGTAGACCCTGTTACAAAGTCTATGGTAGCCAGCGATATGCAGGTGCAGCCTGACACTTGGAAGTCAAAGTCCAGAGTTCACCCGACTGAGCATGTCCGTGATATGGCGTCTGCTCATTGATGGTCGGATGTTTGCTGCTCTTGTGAGAAGGCAGCCCCGGATTGGCCCGCGGGCGACGCCTCAGCCAACTGGGTGTGAGTGTTTGGGGTGGAGCCTAATGTATAAAAGGCTCCTAGCAGCGCACGCGGGTGCACTAGTATCACTAATGTATGGTGTATTTGAGTGAATACTCTACCACTCTGGTTGCATGTTCTAGTGTGTCGCTCTATACGCAGAGAAGTACTATGTGGGCAGGTAGGGTTGGGACTAGGTAATTACTCCTTGCTTTAGCATCTGTTTCCTTCAAGTGTGCAGTTAGCACAGTTGAGTTACAGAGCAAGTCCAACCCTCAGGCTAGACTTCACTGAGAAAGCGACATGACCTTGCACCTAGCGCCATTTGAATTATTTTCCTTTCCTCCGCTTCTGTTTCCTGTGCGCAGTTAGCACAATTTACTTGCAGAGAGGCTCCTACCTTTGTGCTACTTCCCCTGTGTCATTCAACAGGGTTGAATATGCTACAGTATTTACTTCTCGCAGTACCACTCCGTGCAGTAACTGAGCTGGGTACTCAGAGTTCTGTTCACACAGCGCACAACATTTAACACAGCGTGTTTAAGTTGTGCGCTTGCTGGTTGGTTCTGCCATTGTTCACTAGCAGCAGTTATACATTTCTGCACAGTGGACCCTGGGTTGCGATTGCACTTTATTATTTATTTTTATTTAGTGCAATCTGCCAACCCTAACACCCTGACTAAAACAATTTCCTCCTAAGGTTTTATCAAAACTCAATGAAAAACTTGATTCTGACTTCTGTAAGAGGGAGAAAGAGAGTTCAAGCTAAAGCAAAAAAATACCAAAGGGAATGTAATGATTGCAAATGAGTGTATAGATGGCGTAATGCGAATACAAGAAATTTAGAAGAGATCTTCATCTCAGACCCATCGATCTAATTCCATCTCCTTTACTTCATCAATGGATGAAGATTCACTACTTGGGACAAGTACCAGTATTAATTTGAATGACAGATTTGGATCCAATAGACAAACTAACATGCAAAAGGGGAAATATTTTAATAAATGTTAACTAACCCCATCACAGTCAATAGAGAAGAAAAGCAAAACTCTCAATCTAGAGGTAATAAGCTTATTTACCCATGGATTGGCACCGACTTTCATGATGCCTACATGGCGTCAAAGGTTGGGAAGGGGTTAATTTCACCATCCATTTTCTGTCCAGGGAGAAGAATTTACATGCCGATGCCCTATCCCATTTTGTTGTCTCGTCCGAGGATGGGTATGAGCCACGCCTTATAGTCCCTTCAGAGAGTCTTCGAATGGTGGCACCGATGTCGCTAGAGCAGGTTCCTCCTGGCAAGTCTCATGTTCCACCTGACATGCATCTGGAGATTCTCTCGTGGGCACACACTTCCCAGTTGGGAGGTCATTTCGGCATCAACAGGACCCCTGAGCTACTGGAGAGGTCTTATTGGTGGTCTTGAATGGCACGAGATGTGAGGGATTACGTGCAAGTCAGTGTCTTGTGCTTGGAATTGACCTTCCAGGCAGAGACCAGGCAAAGACGCGCGGGCTTGCTCTATCCTCTGTCGGTGGCAGATAGGCCCTGTGAGATGGTCACAAAGGATTTTATTGTGGACCTGCCAAAGTCCCATAATAATAAAGTTATTTGGGATGTCATCGATCATTTACCCAAAATGGTGCATCTGGTTCCTCTTCCGTGCATACTATCTGCACAGGCTTTGGCAGTATTATTCATCAAGCATATTTTCCGCCTTCATGGGATGCCTGACAAGATTGTCAGCGACCAGGGTCCCCAGTTCACCTCTCGGTTCTGGAGAGAGTTTTGTCGCCTGCTCAGTTTAGAGCTCAATCTATCCTTGGCGTACCACCCCGAGACGAATGGACTGGTGGAGAAGAGCAATCAGACTCCGATCACATATCTTCACCATTTTGTGTCCGCCGGGCATGACAATTCGGTGTCCATGCAGCCTTGGGCGGAGTTTGCTTAAATGAGGCCATTTCCAATTCCACGGGATAGACTCCTTTTCTCCTTAACTATTGTCAGCACCTGCACGTTCTTGTGCCCATGCTCGTTTCGTCTTCCAACCCGAGGGTTGTGGACTGGGCAGTGGAGGCTCGTGACATCCAGGACCGCACGCAGGAGGCAATTAAAGTCTCAGTTGGCTGAGGCGTCGCCATGTCCTTTCCGATAAACAATGTGATTTTCTGAAATTAGGACTAACGTTTGTCCCTAATAATAACTTTGATTTTTCCACTGCAGTAAAGGACCTATGCCTCTTCTTAAGAAAGCTCATCTTGAAAAAATTGCATTCCAGTATTGATTCTCATTTGGACCTTAACAGCAGGGCGGAACAAGAGGCCATTCGAATTCTTGAGAACCCAGAGAGCGGAAGTTCTGGGGCCTCCACAGGTAATTTGCCTACCTCCATCCTTCCCAGATACACCACATTCCCCTCAATTACCTTGTGCCCCCAGGTGGTGATATTCTGCAAATTAGCCATGGCAGAATTTAAAATGATCTCTACGGGCAGGATACATGACAATCTCATGTGGGCTCAGAGAAAGGCAGTGTGTGAGTTGCTATCACTGAAAAATGTGATCTGTAAATCTGTGAATATGGGGGGGCGGGGGATGAGGTGGTCTGATTGGTTAGGATGTATGACCAGGAAGCCTTTAGGCAACTTAGAGACAGGGAAGCATATATGCTCTTATCACATAATCTGTTGTCTGGCTTCTCTAGGGATGTCTTTCTAATCCTAAATAAGGCACTATCACAGGGTATCATTTATAAGAAAGTCTTTGAAGGACTACTTAAGGTACCTTCACACTGAACAACATTACAACGATAACGATAGCGATATCGTTGTGTTTGACACGCAGCAGCGATCAGGATCCTGCTGTGACATCGCTGGTTGGAGCTAGAAGGCCAGAACTTTATTTCGTCGCTGGATCACCCGCTGACATCGCTGAATCGGTGTGTGTGACGCCGATCCAGCGATGTGTTCACTGGTAACCAGGGTAAACATCGGGTTACTAAGTGCAGGGCCGCGCTTAGTAACCCGATGTTTACCCTGGTTACCATTGTAAATGTAAAAAAAAAAAACACTACATACTTACATTCCGGTGTCTGTCACGTCCCCCAGCGTCAGCTTCCCGCACTGACTGTGAGCGGACATGTTGCTGGTTACAGATGTTGAGTCAGTCTATACGTGTATCCAACATCGACATGGGTCGAAAGGCATTTGAGTTCTATCTGAACATGAACAATCTGGATGTGTCATTACAGTCTTTGATTTTGGAACTTCTGGAATTTACATTGACTCATTTTTTTTTTACTTTTAAAGATTTTTTTTTTACAACTGCAATGGGTGCAGCTTGTGCGCCATTCTAAGCAAATCTCTTTCTCAGGTACTGGGAGAGGGAGATTTTTGGGGATGGCGCACATGCTACCTCCCAGGTGTAGTGTTGACATAATTTGGACACCCAGGTTGTGATGTCAAGTGATGGAATGATTCACACTGACATCTTTCACAAAGAGACGTCGGTTAATGCACTGTTGCATGTCTCTTCGGTCCACACACCCTCGATGATACAGGCCAGTTCTTAAGAATAAAACGGTTGTGCTCTACTGGCGAGCTATTTGAGAAACAGGCCAGGGATCTCCGGGATAGATCTGGTGCATGTGGATACAGTAAAGATGTATGAAACGTAGCTATCAGCGAGCCAAATCGCAGACCGTAGCCAGCTCCTGTCCAGCTCCAGGAGGAGTTTAGAAGGGTCCCAACAAATAAGATTTACTTCCATTCATAATAATCATTGGGGCATTATTTGGAACATTTTGAATAAGCATTGGGTAATCTTGAAGACAGAACCTACCATTGGTAGTTCAGTATCTGAGAGACCATTAATCATAGCTAGGAGAAGTAACAATTTGAAAGATCTATTTATAAAAAGCCATTATGTGGCCCAACCCTTTTTCCCCTTTTATACCGGCAGACCACGCCAAAGTTGTTATCCGTGTGGATCATGCTTGGCATGTCACAATATTGAATGCATAACCACATTTATCTCGTCTGACGGTAAGCAGGAGTATTAGATCAGAAAATACATCTCATGAAGCAGTGATCATGTGGTTTATTATGCCACATGTCCCCGTGGCTTGATCTACATGAGCGTCACGTCATGGGAGTTACGGATACATATGAGGGACCACATTAGGGATATTAAAGAAACCCTCAACAGCAGTGACTTATTATCTCTCAAAACGACCCTTTGTCACTTTAGGCTGCACCATGCTTACAACCCTGATCTCCTTAAAATCTATGATAATGATTGGGCTCATGATGGTATCAGAGGTGATAATCTCAAATGCAAATTGGTGCAGCTGGAGTGCCGATGGATAGTTAAATTAGGAACTATGATCCCCTTGGGCCTGAATGACAAATTAAGTTTTTCATTTTTTTAATAAAATGACATTCAGGCTTTTGATCTCAACTCAATGTATCTGTTATCTCTGGATTATGTTTTAATTGTGTGTTTTTTAATAGTTTAGTAGTGGATTATCGATGCTTTATCGGATCACTTTTTCTAGATCCGCAAGAACAGCTGTCCATCATCTGTACCGATGCTAGTGGCCATGTCTCGTGGTTCTATGGGTGGGACTGGGGACCTGAATATATGTTTCTGCTAAACTAATATTTGCATTTGTGTTTCAGTGATTTCCCACTTTAGACACTAGTGGCATTGCATTGGAATACAATGCAGTGGGGGATTATATCTGACCTTTGCTATTTTTATTATTCATATTGTTATAGAGAGTTATAATACAATATTATCAGAGTTGTGGAGTTTTTTTCTGTATCTTTTTATGCACAAGTCATTGCCATCGGTTAGCCCATTTCCTTGCCCTCTCTAAACAATGTCCCACTTATATATCACATGACATTCACTTGACTTGCTGGAAGCATATGTCAGCGGTCCTTCCTGTCCGTCCATCACCTGTCACAACACCATATGAGAGCCCCGGAACCACAAGTGCTGACACTGGAACAGTGCCAGCAAGGGAGGTGAGTATAGGTTTTTTATTTTATCATGACCGAACATTTAGTTCAAGAATGCATTGTCCTAGTAGTGGACAACCCATTTAACAATATATACTCACTTAACATTGAGTCCACTGGCACAACCAGCGTCCAAGTGCGGGAAGAGTGACACAGTTACGTTATAACAGCATCTTCCCTGGGACGCGAATGTTCTATGCGTGCTTATTATGTTCTGTAGGCCGCACAAACTTCAAACACCTTTCACAAATCACACAATATATTTCGGTCTGTATACAGCAATATCTCTATTTATCTGTCATAGAATAGCTCAGGGGTGTCAAACTGCATTCCTCGAGGGCTGCAAACAGGTCATGTTTTCAGGATTTCCTTGCATTGCACAGGTGATAATTTAATCACCTGCAGAGAATGATTCCAGCACCTTGTGCAATGCTAAGGAAATCTTGAAAACACGCACGGTTTGCGGCCCTCGAGGAATGCAGTTTGACACCCCTGGACTAGCTGTTAATACTGTGGATTGTCTTACTCATTGTTATCCAAGCTGTTTCAAGGGGCTCACAAAAATCATAAACTACGTGAAACTCTTGCATTGGTCGGTTGAGTAAGAAACTCCATAGAATTAACAGCTTTTCTATGGCTATTTCTTTTGGGAGTATCAACATTAGAACCATATCACAGATAAATTGTTTATAGAGAACGTGGCAGAGACATTGCTGTTTACTAATATATATATATATATATATATATATATATACACTGCTCAAAAAAATAAAGAGAACACTAAAATACCACATCCTAGATATCTCTGAATGAAATATTCCAGTTTCAAATTTTCATTCATTGCATAGTGGAATGTGTTCAGAACAATAAAACATAACAATTATCAATGTAAATCAAAATGAATATCCCGTGGAGATCTGGATTTGGAATGATACTCAAAAGTCAAAGTGGAAAATCAAATTACAAGCTGATCCAACTTCAGTGGAAATGCCTCATGACAAGGAAAATATGCTCAGTATTGTGTGTGTCCTCCATGTGCCTGTATGACCTCCCTACAACGTCCGAGCATGCTCCTGATGAGGCGGCGGATGGTCTCCTGAGGGATCTCCTCCCAGACCTGGACTAAAGCATCCACCAACTCCTGGACAGTCTGTGGTACAATGTGACGTTGGTGGATGGAGCGAGACATAATGTCACAGATGTGCTCAATCGGATTCAGGAACTGCTGACACATTCCAGCCACATGAGGTCTGGCATTGTCCTGAACCCAGGGCCAACCGCACCAGCTTATGGTCTCACAAGGGGTCTGAGGATCTAATCTCGGTACCTAATGGCAGTCAGGCTTCCTCTGGCGAGCACATGGAGAGCTGTGCGGCCCTCCAAAGGAATGCCACCCCACACCATTACTGACCCACTGCCAAACCGGTCATGCTAAAGGATGCTCCAGGCAGCAAGATCACTCTCCACGGCATCTCCAGACTCTGTCACGTCTGTCACATGTGCTCAGTGTGTACCTGCTTTCATCTGTGAAGAGCACAGGGTGCCAGTGGCGAATTTGCCAATTCTAGTGTCCTGTGGTAAATGCCAAGCGTCCTGCACGGTGTTGGGCTGTGAGCACAACCCCCATCTGTTGACGTCGGGCTCTCAGATCATCCTCATGGAGTCGGTTTCTAACCGTTTGTGCAGACACATGTACAGTTGTGGCCTCCTGGAAGTCATTTTGCAGGGCTCTGGCAGTGTTCTTCCTTGCACAAACAAAGGCAGTGGTAGCAGTCCTGCTGCTGGGTTTTTGCCCTCCTACGGCCCCCTCCATGTCTCCTGGTGTACTGGCCTGTCACTTGGTAGTGCCTCCAGCCTCTGGACACTACACTGGCAGACACAGCAAACCTTCTTGCCACAGCTCGCATTGATGTGCCATCCTGGATGAGCTGCACTACCTGAGCCACTTGTGTGGGTTGTAAAGTTCGTCTAATGCTACCACGAGTGTGAAATCACAACCAATATTCAAAATGACCAAAACATCAGCCAGAAAACATTGGTACTGAGATGTGGTCTGTGGTTCCCACCTGCAGAACCACTCCTCTATTGAGTGTGTCTTGATAACTGCCAATAATTTCCATCTGTTGTCTATTCCAATTGCACAACAGCATGTGAAATTGATTGTCAAACAGTGTTGCTTCCTAAGTGGACAGTTTGATTTCACAGAAGTTTGATTTACTTGGAGTTAGATTCTGTTGTTTAAGTGTTCCCATTATTTTTTGAGCAGTGTATATATAGTACAATTTCCAAATGGCATTTGAAGTTGCAATGAGCCCCGCAACCATTACATTTAGGGGTCAGAGGTTGTTTCTGCGGACAATTCCGCTGCTCCACGTCAACAGAGCAGCTCTTCCACTCTGCTCTGATGGAACGTGACTGACGGTGTCATGTTGACTGACAGCCAGCTTCCTGCAGTTAGGTAGCAAGAAACCAGTTGTCAATCAGCATGACATTAGCAGTCACGATCCTTCAACAGAGCCGAAGAGAAGCTGCTATCCTGTCGATGTGATGTCTGTGGTCTGTTACCGCTCTGAACCGGAGAAAATCGGTGCCAGTCACAACAGGCAGGTAGGAGTAGATACATGCCTGTTAGATCTTAGGACCATAGTAAAAAAATAAAATAGTCCTGGATATCTGCTTTAATGAATTCAGCGCATCTTACTACTGCATACTCCATCATTGAGACTGATGTCTCATACTTGAGGTCTATATGTCTATACCTTTATGAAGTTACTGATATAGCCAAATCTAAGTCATAGCCCTGCATGACAGCCTGGGAAGACAGACGTGAGAAATCATCACTTAATATTAATTTTCTGGTATGACCGGTCTAACCAGTATGTTCCTACACATCCTGTTATTTAATATTAATGATAATTAATTCTTTCATGTTCAGACTTGTTCGAATTTAACATTTGTCATAAGTTACAGAAATGTCCAGGTTTCTACAGTCTGAAGTTGAGGATTCAATTTACATTTATTAAATACTGAATAAAAAAAAGACTTCACATGTATTGGGAAGGAGTTTTCTCAGCAAAGTGTTTACTCGATGTTTGCTACAGGAAAGCAAGGTAAAGATTATGGACCCTTGAAGATGCCAGAAACTGCATACACTATACAAGAATCTGCTATATGTCCAGTTTTGAAACACATCAAATTCTACATTTGAGTTTAAAATTAGAGTTATTCATCATCCTCAACACTTCTGCCATCAACCTTGCGTTTTTTACAATCAGTCGCAATCCGTCAAAGTGTTAAAAAGACGGATCCTGTGCAGATTGTAAAAAACGGATGCACTGGATGCGTTTTTTTGACGGATCCGTCAAGGCAGTTGCCAGAATTTAGGGCTATGTGCACACGTTGTGTTGTGTATGCGTTTTCGCAGCGAAAATGCATACACAACACAACTCATTGAGTTCGATGGGATACTCTCCTTCCGGCGGCCCCCGCAGCCTTCCCCCTCCTCGCAATGCTCCCAGCAGCTCCCGTTCCCAGTGATGCCTTGCGAGACAATGACCCGTGATGACTGCAAGACTTGATCAAAATGACTATGTCAAGTGTACCAGTACTACTGTCAAGTTTGTAGGAGTACTATTATCAACCCGCAGTTCTGTGTCTTCTTTCCCCTCTAGGAAACGATATTGCCAGTATGGCCAGTGTGAAGAATATTGGACATAAAATTTCATGTCAACCATTTGTATCCTAATTGACAGGGGATTACAAAACCCCCCTCCCATGTGCAAGTGTAACAGCACACAGAGCTCAGCAGTGGGTAAAACCTTAAAAGGCTGTGAATGACAGATCTCACACCTTGAACCAGCTAAGCTCAGAACAAAAGGCATTTTTGCAAAATAGATAGCATACGGTCTATCTGCTTTGTTTAGTTAGCTATGATTTCATAAGAATATGGACTTATTGTGCTTCCTGGTCACATACCACTTACATTTTCAAGATCTCTGGACCGGACCGAACACCTTCCAGGGTTTTGATCTGTTCTAGCACCATAGGGTGGGGCAGATACGTATAATGGCTAGTAGCAGCCAGGTAGCTAAGCTGTGTTTGGTCTCAACGCATAGCTGCGGCCTGGACGGATCCGATGACACCAAAAACGCCTTCCTAGGACCGTCCATTAAGAAGTTATGATGACCCATCTTTTGTTTTGGAGTTTTTAGCTGCTAAAGGCAATGGGAGCAGATTTAGGTTCAGCCCAGATGGCAGGAGGGGTGTGACCCAAAGAGGATAAATGCTAGTGTAAGGCCATGTGGCCTGTGGTCCACTACAAAAGTGAGGGCCACATCGAGTAACGTGTTGTGAAGGACTTAGGAACCAGATGGCAACCCATGCCCTTTGAGGCCCAGCACACACACACACATGGTTGAACATCAATCCGGTAATTGACATAACCCCTTTGCTTACATCTTTTTTCCTACCACTATTTGGATTTGCATATCTGACCATTGTATATGTGTAACCATAGTGTATACAGTGTATTGTCTAGTGTGCACTTAAGGAGATTAAATATATAATTTAACCTTGGGTTGATATTTTAGCTCAATCCACACATCGGTTTCTCAGTTTAACTTTCCATGCTAGTGGGGCTGGTTTTTGGCCCAATATAATTCTATTAATGGAACGGACATATATCTAATGAGGAACTGGTGGCAGTCCTACCAAGCTGGCAGTACTCTATCTCAGTAGTAAAAGGGGCCTTTCAGCCTGTCAAGGTTGTGAATATGGTGCCACGTCAGTGACATCGTGGGCCACATCCTCTGACTCCCCATGCCTCCCTGGTCTCGGGTGGACAGGGTTTATCTGTGTAAAACTATACCAATTTGAAAGTATGTGTCCCCAGGGGGTGCGGAACGTCACGTTAATTAAAGTGGGGAGATCGCATTACCTGACCCTTCTGATGTAATAGTAATGTCAGACGGGGTAACAAGAAGTGGGTTCATCGCAGCTACTTTGCTTCTCTGTCTCTGATGTTCTGGAACTCCCACCTGGCAATGTCTTCATCTACGTACTCTGTCCCGTTTAGACCAGTTATCTCTGCGATTTGCAAATTTTGGTTCATACTGCTAGGCATCCTGACCCAGGACCAGTCTCTGGTTCATCACTCTCTTCTTTCGGGTGGAGTTAGATCAATTAATAATTTAAGAAAGAATAGAGGTGCAGAGAGATACATAAAATGTATGTATACTAATGCCAGAAGCCTTGCCAACAAAATGGACGAATTAGAATTAATGGTGTTGGAACATAATTATGACATGGTGGGGATATCTCATATATATAAATAGTATGGAGGGCACCATAGAAATATAAAAATATAGACAATGGGATCGATCCCACAGCGTACAAAAACAGTAAACCAATACGCAAAGAGAAAAGAATACGCTGATAGGGAGATCACCAAACAATTACAAAATATGGCTTTTATTAGAAAAGTGCACACAGAAAAACAGTACAATAAAACCACTTTAAAAACACATACATGAAAACAATGCCCTGTAGATAGTAAGAACTCCCCCTCCTCCCCCCATCCAAACTGAACACTCCCGCTGATCTGGCAAAAGTTACAACCCAGGAAGGTATACATGCAGGTGCTGAGTGCATAAACACTAAACAAAAGCTCCTATCCCCAATATGCAGTAATCTAACATGAAGCGGTCAAACACATACCACCTGAGAGTCGTCGGACTAATGAAATGTAAATAACCCTATCTAACACTGATAGTGTAATGTCTGCTAACTGCACACATAAATAATGAACAGTGAGCAGGACCAATGTCTAAATCAGAGCAAGTGGGAGACACAATAAGAGATACAGAGGGTATATACGTTACACAGGTGCTGCAGAGCCGCAGGCAGCCAGGAGGTGTGACGGAGCTGAAGCCAGGGTGTCAGTCAGGAGGGAGGAGGGGGGCCGAAGCCCAACGCGTATCGCTACACACAGGTAGCTTCGTCAGGGGCAGAGAGAGTATACCTGAGGCACAATTCAAAGATCTATATATAGCCCCAATTACATACCGGAGTAAAGGGATTCAGAACAGCTGTGAGAGCTCCAGAGTTCCCCGAGGTCCAAATGCTAGGAATATGTGCGCGCTCCTTAATGCGCAGGTGCCAACCAGCGATGCCGATGGCTCAGGTGCGCCCTCCTTAATGAGAGAGCCAGAGAACAACTGCGCATACTCCCGATATAAACACGTTGCTATGGCCACCAGAAAAAGCCGGCCGGCCAAACAAAGTAACATAGAGATGCGCATAAACAATGATAATATTGCCCGAGACGCCAGTACATCGGCGCCAAGAGGCAAGACTGAACGTTCAGTTGCACATATATGAGAAGCCAAGCATATTCTGCGAATAAAGGCAAATAACCCTGGCCTTAGAGCTAAGCCGGCAAAAAAGTATAGATCGCAGATATAGACAGCAGTGCAAGCGCTAACACGCAGTAAAACTAAGATGTACGCGCCACATAGTGCGCGGGCACTAATTAGCAATGCCGCCGGCTATAGACGCATACATATTAACAGAATGTACATTCATGAAGCTATACCCATTATCCGCGTAGACGAATCGCCATAACACCCACAGTGGGCCAGCAAAACAAGATGTGACACAGAAACCACCCCATGCGTAAAAAACATTTTCCAAGCCACCAATCCTACGATATTAACCTGAACAATGAAAATAGTAGCCAAGGAATGCGCAGGCGTCAACGTTGAAATTCATTAATGTGAAAAACCAGGCACAAACCGCACATGTTCCAAAAGGAAATTAGTTGTCATGTCCACAAAATTACACCGGACACAGAAGGCATATTACAGATAAATGCAGGCGCAAACGCACAATATACAGAATACAAAAAAAATAAAAATAAATAAAAAAAATAAAATAAATAAAATTAAGTTTAACCCCTTAGTGACAGAGCCAATTTGGTACTTAATGACCAGGCCAATTTTTGCAATTCTGACCACTGTCACTTTATGAGGTTATAACTCTGGAACGCTTCAACGGATCCCGCTGATTCTGAGATGTTTTTTCGTGACATATTGTACTTCATGTTAGTGGTAACATTTCTTCGATATTACTTGCGATTATTTATGAAAAAAACGGAAATATGGCGAAAATTTTTAAAATTTTGCAATTTTCAAACTTTGTATTTTTATGCCCTTAAATCAGAGAGATATGTCACGAAAAATAGTTAATAAATAACATTTCCCACATGTCTACTTTACATCAGCACAATTTTAGAAACAAAATTTTTTTTTGTTAGGGAGTTATAAGGGTTAAAAGTTGACCAGCAATTTCTCATTTTTACAACACCATTTTTTTTTAGGGACCACATCACATTTGAAGTCATTTTGAGGGGTCTATATGATAGAAAATAATGAAGTGTGACACCATTCTAAAAACTACACCCCTCAAGGTTCTCAAAACCACATTCAAGAAGTTTATTAACCCTTTACGTGCTTCACAGGAACTGAAACAATGTGGAAGGAAAAAATGAACATTTAACTTTTTTTTGCAAACATCTTAATTCAGAACCATTGTGTAAAAACAGAAATGTAACCATAAATTTTGTTATGCAATTTCTCCTGAATACGCCAATACCCCATATGTGGGGGTAAACCACTGTTAGGGCGCACCGCAGAACTTAGAAGTGAAGGAGCGCCGTTTGACTTTTTCAATGCAGAATTGGCTGGAATTGAGATCGGACGCCATGTCACGTTTAGAGAGCCCCTGATGTGCCTAAACAGTGGAAACTCCCCACAAGTGACACCATTTTGGAAACTAGACCCCTTAAGGAACTTATCTAGATGTGTGGTGAGCACTTTGAACCCCCAAGTGCTTCACAGAAGTTTATAACGTAGAGCCGTGAAAATAAAAAATCGCTTTTGTTTACACAAAAATGATCTTTTTGCCCACAAATTTTTATTTTCACAAGGGTAATAGGAGAAATTAGACCACAAAAGTTGTTGTGCAATTTCTCCTGAGTACGCTGATACCCAATATGTGGGGGTAAACAACTGTTAGGGCGCACCGCAGAGCTTGGAAGAGAAGGAGTGCCGTTTTACTTTTTCAATGTAGAATTGGCTGGAATTGAGATTGGACGCCATGTCGCGTTTGGAGAGCCCCTGATGTGCCTAAACAGTGGAAATCCCCCACAAGTGACACCATTTTGGAAACTAGACCCCTTAAGGAACTTATCTAGATGTGTGGCGAGCACTTTGAACCCCCATGTGCTTCACAGAAGTTTATAACGTAGAGCCGTGAAAAAAAAAATTGCATTTTTTCTACAAAAATGATCTTTTTGCCCACAAATTTTTATTTTCACAAGGGTAACAGGAGAAATTAGACCACTAAAGTTGTTGTGCAATTTCTCCTGAGTACGTCGATACCCAATATGTGGGGGTAAACCACTGTTTGGGCGCACCGCAGAGCTTGGAAGAGAAAGAGTGCCGTTTTACTTTTTCAATGTAGAATTGGCTGGAATTGAGATCGGACGCCATGTCGCGTTTGGAGAGCCCCTGATGTGCCTAAACAGTAGAAATCCCCCACTAGTGACCCCATTTTGGAAACTAGACCCCCCAAGGAACTTATCTAGATGTGTGGTGAGAACTTTGAATGCCCAAGTGCTTCACAGAAGTTTAGAATGCAGAGTCGTGAAAATAAAAAATATTTTTTTTTCCACAAAAAAGATATTGTAGCCCCCAAGTTTTTATTTTCACAAGGGTAACAGGAGAAATTGGACTGCAATAGTTGTTGTCCAATTTATCCCGAGTACGCTGATGCGCCATATGTGGGGGTAAACCACTGTTTGGGCGCACGGCAGAGCTCGGAAGGGAAGGAGCGCCTTTTTGGAATGCAGACTTTGATAGAATGGTCTGTGGGCATTATGTTGCGATTGCAGAGCCCCTGATGTACCTAAACTGTAGTAACCCCCACAAGTGACCCCATTTTGGAAACTAGACCCCCCAAGGAACTTATCTAGATGTGTGGTGAGAACTTTGAATGCCCAAGTGCTTCACAGACGTTTAGAATGCAGAGTCGTGAAAATAAAAAATATTTTTTTTTTTCACAAAAAAGATTTTGTAGCCCCCAAGTTTTTATTTTCACAAGGGTAACAAGTGAAATTGGACCCCAGAAGTTGTTGTCCAATTTATCCCGAGTACGCTGATGCCCCATATGTGGGGGTAACCCACTGTTTGGGCGCACGGCAGAGCTCAGAAGGGAGGGAGCACCATTTGACTTTTTGAGCGCAAAATTGGCTGTCGTGTTTGGAGACCCCCTGATGTACCTAAACAGTGGAAACCCCCCAATTCTAGCTCCAACCCTAACCCCAACACACCCCTAACCCTAATCCCAACCTGATCCATAATCCTAATCACTAACCCTAACCATAATCACAACCCTTACCCCAAAACAACCCTAATGTCAACCCTAACCATAACCCTAATCAAAACCCTAAATCCAACACACCCCTAATCCTAATCTCAACCCTAACCTCAAACCTAACCCTAATCCCAATACACCCCTAATCACAACCCTAACCTTAACCCTAATCCCAAACCTAACCCTAATCCCAAGCGTAACCCTAATGCCAACCCTAACCCTAATACCAACCCTAATCCAAACCCTAACCCTAATCCCAGCTCTAACCCTAACTTTAGCCCCAACCCTAGCCCTAACTTTAGCCCCAACCCTAACCCTAGCCCTAAGGCTACTTTCACACTTGCGTCGTTTGGCATTCCGTCGCAATCCGTCGTTTTGGACAAGAAACGGATCCTGCAAATGTGCCCGCAGGATGCGTTTTTTGCCCATAGACTTGTATTGCCGACGGATCGTGACGGATGGCCACACGTCGTGTCCGTCGTGCACTGGATCAGTTGTGTTTTGGCGGAGCGTCGGCACAAAAAAACGTTCAATGAAACTTTTTTTGTACGTCGCATCCGCCATTTCTGACCGCGCATGCATGGCCGTAACTCCGCCCCCTCCTCCCCAGGACATAGATTGGGCAGCGGATGCGTTGAAAAACTACAGCTGCTGCCCACGTTGTGCACAATTTTCACAACGTGCGTCGGTATGTCGGGCCGACGCATTGCGACGGCCCCGTACCGACGTAAGTGTGAAAGAAGCCTAACCCTAAATTTAGCCCCAACCCTAACCCTAAATTTAGCCCCAACCCTAACCCTAAATTTTGCCCCAACCCTAGCCCTAACCCTAGCCCTAACCCTACCCCTAACCCTACCCCTAACCCTACCCCTAACCCTACCCCTACCCCTAACCCTAACCCTACCCCTAACCCTACCCCTAACCCTACCCCTAACCCTACCCCTAACCCTAATTTTAGCCCCAACTGCTGTTCTCCTGCCGGCCGGCAGATGGAGACAGATGGCGGGCGCACTGGGCATGCGTCCGCCATGTTCTTCTGCCGGCGGCCAGGAGGAGCAGCAAGAGGATCCAGGGACACAGGTGAGTATTGTAGGGTCCCCGAATCCCCCTATTTCTCTGTCCTCTGATATGCGATCACATCAGAGGACAGAGAATTACACTTTACTTTTTTTTTTTTTTTTGCGGTCGCCGGTAAACAGTTAATTACCGGCGATCGCAAAACAGGGGTCGGTAATACCGACCCCGATCATGCTCTTTGGGGACTCGGCTACCCCCGCCAGCTGAGACCCCAAAGATTATCCCGGTGCCGGTCGGCGGGCGCACTGCGCATGCGCCCGCCATTTTGAAGATGGCAGCGCCCACTGGGAGACACGAGGAGCATCGGGGGAGCTAGGTGAGTATTGGGGGGCCACCTGGGACCCCTTTTCTCTGTCCTCCGATGTGCGATCACATCGGAGGACAGAGAAATTAAAAAGAGATTGCTTTTTTTTTTTTGCGATCGCCGGTAAACGGTTAATTACCGGCGATCGCAAATGCGGGGTGGGTTAAAACCCCCCCCGAATCATGTTCTCTGGGGTCTCGGCTACCCTCGGCAGCCGAGACCCCGGAGAAAATCGGCCTCTGGGGGGCGCTATGGACTTTTTCCACAGCGCCGTTAATTAACGGCACTGTGGTTTAAGTACCCTTAGCGGCCGCCGTTAAAAGGCGTATCGGCGGTCGCTAAGGGGTTAAAGCTGTTTGTAAAAGCCTGTAAATAATAAGTCCTCGTTGAGCCCACAGGGGGATTGGCTTTGAAGTTCGAAAATCCACTTGGACTCGCATCGAAGAAGAACCTGTGTAACGTTGCCCCCCCTAATATTCATGTGGACAGTCTGTAGGCCCATAACTTTGAAAGTAGATGTCTTCCCCCCATGGATGTCCAAGAAGTGCGAGGCCACCGAAGTGAGCATTTTGTTCTTCTCTCGGTCCCTGGATGCTGTAGAAATATTAGACAGGTGCTGCTGCGTTCTCTTCCGCAATTCTTGGGTAGTCTGACCCACATAGATTTTAGGGCAGCCGCAAAATATTGCATAGACAACATTCCGTGACCTGCACGTAAAAAATTCTCTTGGACGAATCTGAAATGATAAGGTCGAAATTGAATAGCCGTCCTGTGCAATCATGAATTGGCACACACTGCAGTGGCCACATGGATATGTACCATAGACCTTTGTACCCCGATTCAAACTCACAGTGGGTCGTTGGTAATGACTGCGGCATAAATTGTCCCTTAAATTCCTAGCTCTTCTTGCTACCATATTAGGAGATGTAGAAATAAAAGGGAGAATCTTCTTGTCATTTGCAAGGATAGCCCAATTGTTAGAAAGAATGTCCCGAATGTCTGACCACTGGTTGTTAAAAGTAGTTATTAATGGTAGCGAAGAGAGAGGTTCACGTACCTTCTTAGTTAGCAGACTTTGTCTCTCCGTGCCGCGGGCACGTTGGTAGGCTTGGGAAATAATTCTCCTAGGGTAGCTCCTATTTTTAAAACGGTTGGACAAGTCCGTCGCCTGTGATTCGAAATCCAAATTGGAGCTACAATTTCTCCTGAGGCGAAGGAATTGGCCCCTCGGGATACCATTTTTAAGATGACCCGGATGGAAGCTGTCGTAGTGTAAAAGGCTATAAGTGGCGGTTGTCTTCCTGAAGAGACTCCACACAATACGGGAATCCTTGATGGCTAATTTCAGATCCAAAAAATCAAGCATTGTCTCTGAAATGACAGATGTAAGTCTGATGTTAAAGGTGTTACAATTTAGGTCTCCAATAAATTGCCTGCACTCCTCAAGTGACCCCGTCCAGAAAAAGATGTCATCGTCAATATAGCGACGCCACATTGTCGTTTGGGAAAGGCCGTATGTTTAAAGACAGTTTGCTCCTCCCACCATCCAAGAAATAAATTCGCGTACGATGGTGCACATATAGACCCCATAGCTGTACCTGAGGTTTGTCTGTAGTACTTCCTGTCGAAGACAAAATAGTTTTTGTCCAAGATAAAGTATAAGAGTTCCAAAAGAAAACTATCATGACTTATATCTCTCTTGCTGTTCTTAGCCAGGAAGTACCTTACAGCTTGCATGCCCAGTTGATGTGTAATACTGGTATAGAGTGATTCTACATCCAGACTCACCAAAAAGGTACCAGGTGGCAGGTGAACAATCTCAAGGAGCTGTATAAGATGGGACGAGTCTCTAATGTATGAGTCCAGAGACAGGACCAACGGTTGTAAATAGTGGTCCACATAGATGCAGGGACGTTCAAAGAGACTGCCAATTCCGGAGACAATGGGCCTACCTGGTGGTGCAGTGAGCGACTTGTGCACTTTAGGAAGTGCGTAGAATGTAGGGATGATAGGCGAAGGGGTGATGAGAAAGTCTGCCTCCTTTTTTGTCAAGATGTTCATCTGGCGAGCCCCGTTGATGAGCTGATCGATTTTGTCCTTAAAGAAAGCAGTGGGGTCAGAAGGTAACATAGCATAACAATCAGACCTCTGAAGTTGACGTAATACCTGAGGGTAGACGCCTGGAGAAGTGGTGCCCCGTGACCACACCCTCATTTTCATGTAGTAATTCAAGCAGATCTGAGAAAACTTGTCTATCACCACCAGAAAAAGAATCTAAAAGAGAAGGTTGATGGTACAGCAGTTTGAATGTTAGTTGGCGGCAAAACAAATACAAATCTACTACATGAAAATGAGGGTGTGGTCATCTGTCATTTCAGAGACAATGCTTGATTTTTTGGACCTGAAATTAGCCATCAAGGATTCCCGTATTGTGTGTAGTCTCTTCAGAAAGACAACCGCCACTAATAGCCTTTTACACTACGACAGCTTCCATCCGGGTCATCTTAAAAATGGTATCCCGAGGGGCCAATTCCTTCGCCTCAGGAGAAATTGTAGCTCCAATTTGGATTTCGAATCACAGGCGACGGACTTGTCCAACCGTTTTAAAAATAGGAGCTACCCTCGGAGAATTATTTCCCAAGCCTACCAACGTGCCCGCGGCACGGAGAGACAAAGTCTGCTAACTAAGAAGGTACGTGAACCTCTCTCTTCGCTACCATTAATAACTACTTTTAACAACCAGTGGTCAGCCATTCGGGACATTCTTTCTAACAATTGGGCTATCCTTGCAAATGACAAGAAGATTCTCCCTTTTATTTCTACATCTCCTAATATGAAGACACAAAAGAGAATAGTAAAACCAAAAACACTCAGTTTGAAAAAATGTTGCAGTAATCCGCAAGTGCTAGTAAAAGATGTAAAAAACAGGGTATTTGGTTGATACGTTTTTTGCAAAAAATGTATACTAAGCTGCTCTACCAATCTTCACGGTATACCCTTATCAGAGCAGTCCTAACTAATGTATGCAATCCCTATCTGATGTATTTAAAAACCTGATCATCTGTATATAACCTGTGTGAACAGGGTTCAGAGAGGAAAAATCCATGTGTGCATACAGGGTAGAACAGCTTTTGTGCAGATAGCCCAAGAGGAGTGGTGGAACTCCCCAGTCTTGTAGACACAAGAGAACAATTATGGAAACAGGAACACATGGGCTACTTGCACAGTGAACAAGTCTGTATGATCATGTTCACACACCACCAAGAAACCTGAAGACACAAAAGAGAATAGTAAAACCAAAAACACTCAGTTTGAAAAAATGTTGCAGTAATCCGCAAGTGCTAGTAAAAGATGTAAAAAACAGGGTATTTGGTTGATACGTTTTTTGCAAAAAATGTATACTAAGCTGCTCTACCAATCTTCACGGTATACCCTTATCAGAGCAGTCCTAACTAATGTATGCAATCCCTATCTGATGTATTTAAAAACCTGATCATCTGTATATAACCTGTGTGAACAGGGTTCAGAGAGGAAAAATCCATGTGTGCATACAGGGTAGAACAGCTTTTGTGCAGATAGCCCAAGAGGAGTGGTGGAACTCCCCAGTCTTGTAGACACAAGAGAACAATTATGGAATCAGGAACACATGGGCTACTTGCACAGTGAACAAGTCTGTATGATCATGTTCACACACCACCAAGAAACCTGAAGACACAAAAGAGAATAGTAAAACCAAAAACACTCAGTTTGAAAAAATGTTGCAGTAATCCGCAAGTGCTAGTAAAAGATGTAAAAAACAGGGTATTTGGTTGATACGTTTTTTGCAAAAAATGTATACTAAGCTGCTCTACCAATCTTCACGGTATACCCTTATCAGAGCAGTCCTAACTAATGTATGCAATCCCTATCTGATGTATTTAAAAACCTGATCATCTGTATATAACCTGTGTGAACAGGGTTCAGAGAGGAAAAATCCATGTGTGCATACAGGGTAGAACAGCTTTTGTGCAGATAGCCCAAGAGGAGTGGTGGAACTCCCCAGTCTTGTAGACACAAGAGAACAATTATGGAAACAGGAACACATGGGCTACTTGCACAGTGAACAAGTCTGTATGATCATGTTCACATACCACCAAGAAACCTGAAGACACAAAAGAGAATAGTAAAACCAAAAACACTCAGTTTGAAAAAATGTTGCAGTAATCCGCAAGTGCTAGTAAAAGATGTAAAAAACAGGGTATTTGGTTGATACGTTTTTTGCAAAAAATGTATACTAAGCTGCTCTACCAATCTTCACGGTATACCCTTATCAGAGCAGTCCTAACTAATGTATGCAATCCCTATCTGATGTATTTAAAAACCTGATCATCTGTATATAACCTGTGTGAACAGGGTTCAGAGAGGAAAAATCCATGTGTGCATACAGGGTAGAACAGCTTTTGTGCAGATAGCCCAAGAGGAGTGGTGGAACTCCCCAGTCTTGTAGACACAAGAGAACAATTATGGAAACAGGAACACATGGGCTACTTGCACAGTGAACAAGTCTGTATGATCATGTTCACACACCACCAAGAAACCTGAAGACACAAAAGAGAATAGTAAAACCAAAAACACTCAGTTTGAAAAATGTTGCAGTAATCCGCAAGTGCTAGTAAAAGATGTAAAAAAACAGGGTATTTGGTTGATACGTTTTTTGCAAAAAATGTATACTAAGCTGCTCTACCAATCTTGCAAATGACAAGAAGATTCTCCCTTTTATTTCTACATCTCCTAATATGGTAGCAAGAAGAGCTAGGAATTTAAGGGACAATTTATGCCGCAGTCATTACCAACGACCCACTGTGAGTTTGAATCGGGGTACAAAGGTCTATGGTACATATCCATGTGGCCACTGCAGTGTGTGCCAATTCATGATTGCACAGGACGGCTATTCAATTTCGACCTTATCATTTCAGATTCGTCCAAGAGAATTTTTTACGTGCAGGTCACGGAATGTTGTCTATGCAATATTTTGTGGCTGCCCTAAAATCTATGTGGGTCAGGCTACCCAAGAATTGCGGACGAGAACGCAGCAGCACCTGTCTAATATTTCTACAGCATCCAGGGACCGAGAGAAGAACAAAATGCTCACTTCGGTGGCCTCGCACTTCTTGGACATCCATGGGGGGAAGACATCTACTTTCAAAGTTATGGGCCTACAGACTGTCCACATGAATATTAGGGGGGGCAACGTTACACAGGCTCTTCTTCGATGCGAGTCCAAGTGGATTTTCGAACTTCAAAGCCAATCCCCCTGTGGGCTCAACGAGGACTTATTATTTACAGGCTTTTACAAACAGCTTTAAACTTAATTTTATTTTATTTTTTTATTATTTATTTTTTTTTTTTTTGTATTCTGTATATTGTGCGTTTGCGCCTGCATTTATCTGTAATATGCCTTCTGTGTCCGGTGTAATTTTGTGGACATGACAACTAATTTCCTTTTGGAACATGTGCGGTTTGTGCCTGGTTTTTCACATTAATGAATTTCAACGTTGACGCCTGCGCGTTCCTTGGCTACTATTTTCATTGTTCAGGTTAATATCGTAGGATTGGTGGCTTGGAAAATGTTTTTTACGCATGGGGTGGTTTCTGTGTCACATCTTGTTTTGCTGGCCCACTGTGGGTGTTATGGCGATTCGTCTACGCGGATAATGGGTATAGCTTCATGAATGTACATTCTGTTAATATGTATGCGTCTATAGCCGGCGGCATTGCTAATTAGTGCCCGCGCACTATGTGGCGCGTACATCTTAGTTTTACTGCGTGTTAGCGCTTGCACTGCTGTCTATATCTGCGATCTATACTTTTTTGCCGGCTTAGCTCTAAGGCCAGGGTTATTTGCCTTTATTCGCAGAATATGCTTGGCTTCTCATATATGTGCAACTGAACGTTCAGTCTTGCCTCTTGGCGCCGATGTACTGGCGTCTCGGGCAATATTATCATTGTTTATGCGCATCTCTATGTTACTTTGTTTGGCCGGCCGGCTTTTTCTGGTGGCCATAGCAACGTGTTTATATCGGGAGTATGCGCAGTTGTTCTCTGGCTCTCTCATTAAGGAGGGCGCACCTGAGCCATCGGCATCGCTGGTTGGCACCTGCGCATTAAGGAGCGCGCACATATTCCTAGCATTTGGACCTCGGGGAACTCTGGAGCTCTCACAGCTGTTCTGAATCCCTTTACTCCGGTATGTAATTGGGGCTATATATAGATCTTTGAATTGTGCCTCAGGTATACTCTCTCTGCCCCTGACGAAGCTACCTGTGTGTAGCGATACGCGTTGGGCTTCGGCCCCCCTCCTCCCTCCTGACTGACACCCTGGCTTCAGCTCCGTCACACCTCCTGGCTGCCTGCGGCTCTGCAGCACCTGTGTAACGTATATACCCTCTGTATCTCTTATTGTGTCTCCCACTTGCTCTGATTTAGACATTGGTCCTGCTCACTGTTCATTATTTATGTGTGCAGTTAGCAGACATTACACTATCAGTGTTAGATAGGGTTATTTACATTTCATTAGTCCGACGACTCTCAGGTGGTATGTGTTTGACCGCTTCATGTTAGATTACTGCATATTGGGGATAGGAGCTTTTGTTTAGTGTTTATGCACTCAGCACCTGCATGTATACCTTCCTGGGTTGTAACTTTTGCCAGATCAGCGGGAGTGTTCAGTTTGGATGGGGGGAGGAGGGGGAGTTCTTACTATCTACAGGGCATTGTTTTCATGTATGTGTTTTTAAAGTGGTTTTATTGTACTGTTTTTCTGTGTGCACTTTTCTAATAAAAGCCATATTTTGTAATTGTTTGGTGATCTCCCTATCAGCGTATTCTTTTCTCTTTGCGTAATGGTGGGGATATCAGAGACATGGCTGGATGAGAGCCATGACTGGGCTGTTAACTTGCAGGGTTATAGTCTGTTCAGAAATGACCGAATGGATAAGCGAGGGGGAGGGGTGTGTATATATGTAAAATCGTCCTTAAAACCCATCCTGCGTGATAATATAGGTGAATCTAATGAAAATATAGAGTCCCTCTGGGTGGAGATTAGGGGAGGTGGAAAAATAATAAATTACTGATAGGGGTTTGTTATAAGTCTCCAAAAATAATGGAAGCAACAGGGAATATCCTCATAAAGCAAATAGATGAAGCTGCGACTCAACGATAAGTCATTATTATGGGGGACTTCAACTACCCTGAAATAGATTGGGGGATGGAAATCTGCAGTTCCAGCAAAGGTAATCAGTTTTTGACAACTATGAGAGACAATTACCTTTCACAATTGGTTCAGGACCCAACAAGAAGGGGGGCACTGCTAGACCTAATATTAACCAACAGGCCAGACCGCATATGAAATATAAGGGTTGGGGGTCACTTGGGGAATAGTGATCACAAAATAATAAGTTTTCATGTATTCTTTAATAAGATGTGTAGTAGAGGGGTTACAAGGACACTAAACTTCAGGAGGGCAAATTTCCAATGGATGAGAGAGGATCTTGATGCAATTAACTGGGACGATATCCTGAGACATAAAAATACACAAAGAAAATGGGAGACGTTTATTAGCATCCTGGATAGGACCTGTGCATAGTATATACCGTATGGGAATAAACATACTAGAAATAGGAGGAAACCAATATGGCTAAATAGAGCTGTAAGGGGCGCAATAAGTGACAAAAAGAAAGCATTTAGAGAATTAAAGGAAGTAGGTAGTGATGAGGCATTAAATAAATACAGAAAATTAAATAAATTCTGTAAAAAGCAAATCAAGGCAGCTAAGATTGAGACACTCATTGCCACAGAGAGTAAAAATAATCCCAAAATATTCTTTAACCCCTTTACCCCCAAGGGTGGTTTGCACGTCAATGACCAGGCCAATTTTTACAATTCTGACCACTGTCCCTTTATGAGGTTATAACTCCGAAACGCTTCAACGGATCCTGGTGATTCTGACATTGTTTTCTCGTGACATATTGTACTTCATGATAGTGGTAAAATTTCTTTGATAGTACCTGCGTTTATTTGTGAAAAAAATGGAAATTTGGCGAAAATTTTGAAAATTTCGCAATTTTCAAACTTTGAATTTTTATGCAATTAAATCACAGAGATATGTCACACAAAATACTTAATAAGTAACATTTCCCACATGTCTCCTTTACATCAGCATAATTTTGGAACCAATTTTTTTTTTGTTAGGGAGTTATAAGGGTTAAAAGTTGACCAGCAATTTCTCATTTTTACAACACCATTTTTTTTTAGGGACCACGTCTCATTTGAAGTCATTTTGAGGGGTCTATATGATAGAAAATTCCCAAGTGTGACACCATTCTAAAAACTGCACCCCTCAAGGTGCTCAAAACCACATTCAAGAAGTTTATTAACCCTTCAGGTGTTTAATAGGAATTTTTGGAATGTTTAAATAAAAATGAACATTTAACTTTTTTACACAAAAAATTTACTTCAGCTCCAATTTGTTTTATTTTACCAAGGGTGACAGGAGAAATTGGACCCAAAAAGTTGTTGTCCAATTTGTCCTGAGTACGCTGATACCCCATATGTGGCAGTAAACCACTGTTTGGGCGCATGGGAGAGCTCGGAAGGGAAGGAGCGCTATTTGACTTTTCAATGCAAAATTGACAGGAATTGAGATGGGACGCCATGTTGCGTTTGGAGAGCCACTGATGTGCCTAAACATTGAAACCCCCCACAAGTGACACCATTTTGGAAAGTAGACCCCCTAAGGAACTTATCTGGATGTGTGGTGAGCACTTTGACCCACCAAGTGCTTCACAGAAGTTTATAATGCAGAACCGTAAAAATAAAAAATCATATATTTTCACAAAAATTATATTTTTGCCCCCAATTTTTTATTTTTCCAAGGGTAAGAGAAGAAATTGGACCTCAAAAGTTGTTGTCCAATTTGTCCTGAGTACGCTGATACCCCATATGTGGCAGTAAACCACTGTTTGGGCGCATGGGAGAGCTCGGAAGGGAAGGAGCGCCGTTTGACTTTTCAATGCAAAATTGACAGGAATTGAGATGGGATGCCATGTTGCGTTTGGAGAGCCACTGATGTGCCTAAACATTGAAACCCCCCACAAGTGACACCATTTTGGAAAGTTGACCCCCTAAGGAACTTATCTGGATGTGTGGTGAGCACTTTGACCCACCAAGGGCTTCACAGAAGTTTATAATGCAGAGCCATAAAAATAAAACAAAATTTTTTTCCCACAAAAATTATTTTTTAGCCCCCAGTTTTGTATTTTCCCTAGGGTAACAGGAGAAATTGGACCCCAAAAGTTGTTGTCCAATTTGTCCTGAGTACACTGATACCCCATATGTGGGGGGGAACCACCGTTTGGGCGCATGGGAGGGCTCGGAAGGGAAGGAGCGCCATTTGGAATGCAGACTTAGATGGAATGGTCTGCAGGCGTCACATTGCGTTTGCAGAGCCGCTAATGTACCTAAACAGTAGAAACCCCCCACAAGTGACACCATTTTGGAAAGTAGACCCCCTAAGGAACTCATCTTGATGTGTTGTGAAAGCTTTGAACCCCCAAGTATTTCACTACAGTTTATAACGCAGAGCCATGCAAATAAAAAATATTTTTTTTCCACAAAAATTATATTTTAGCCCCCAGTTTTGTATTTTTCCAAGGTTAGCAGGAGAAATTGGACCCTAAATGTTGTTGTCCAATTTGTCCTGAGTACGCTGATACCCGATATGTGGGGGGGAACCACCGTTTGGGCGCATGGGAGGGCTCGGAAGGGAAGGAGCATCATTTGGAATGCAGACTTAGATGGATTGGTCTGCAGGCGTCACATTGCGTTTGCAGAGCCCCTAATGTACCTAAACAGTAGAAACCCCCCACAAGTGACCCCATATTGGAAACTAGACCCCTCAATGAACTTATCTAGATGTGTTGTGAGAACTTTGAACCCCCAAGTGTTTCACTACAGTTTATAACGCAGAGCCGTGAAAATAAAAAATCTTTTTGTTTTCCCACAAAAATTATTTTTTAGCCCCCAGTTTTGTATTTTCCCAAGGGTAACAGGAGAAATTGGTCCACAAAAGTTGTTGTCCAATTTGTCCTGAGTACGCTGATACCCCATATGTTGGGGTAAACCCCTGTTTGGGCACACAGGAGAGCTCGGAAGGGAAGGAGCACTGTTTTACTTTTTCAACGCAGAATTGGCTGGAATTGAGATCGGACGCCATGTCGTGTTTGGAGAGCCCCTGATGTGCCGAAACAGTGGAAACCCCCCAATTATAACTGAAACCCTAATCTAAACACACCCCTAACCCTAATTCCAACGGTAACCCTAACCACACCTCTAACCCTGACACACCCCTAACCCTAATCCCAACCCTATTCCCAACTGTAAATGTAATCTAAACCCTAACCCTAACTGTAGCCCCAACCCTAACCCTAACCCTAGCCCTAACCCTAGCCCTAACCCTAGCCCTAGCCCTAACCCTAGCCCTAACCCTAGCCCTAACCCTAGCCCTAACCCTAGCCCTAACCCTAGCCCTAACCCTAACCCTAGCCCTAGCCCTAGCCCTAACCCTAGCCCTAACCCTAGCCCTAGCCCTAACCCTAGCCCTAACCCTAGCCCTAATGGGAAAATGGAAATAAATACATTTTTTTTTATTTTTCCCTAACTAAGGGGGTGATGAAGGGGGGTTTGATTTACTTTCATAGCGAGTTTTTTAGCGGATTTTTATGATTGGCAGCCGTCACACACTGAAAGACCCTTTTTATTGCAAAAAATATTTTTTGCAATACCACATTTTGAGAGCTATAATTTTTTCCATATTTTGGTCCACAGAGTCATGTGAGGTCTTGTTTTTTGCGGGACGAGTTGACGTTTTTATTGAAAACATTTTTGGGCATGTGACATTTTTTGATCGCTTTTTATTCCGATTTTTGTGAGGAAGAATGACCAAAAGCCAGCAATTCATGAATTTCTATTGGGGAAGGCGTTTATACCGTTCCGCGTTTGGTAAAATTGATAAATCAGTTTTATTCTTCAGGTCAGTACGATTACAGCGATACCTCATTTATATCATTTTTTTATGGTTTGGCGCTTTTATACGATAAAAACTATTTTACAGAAAAAATAATTATTTTTGCATCGCTTTATTCTCAGGACTATAACTTTTTTATTTTTTTGCTGATGATGCTGTATGGCGGCTCTTTTTTTGTGGGACAATATGACGCTTTCAGCGGTACCATGGTTATTTATATCTGTCTTTTTGATCGCGTGTTATTCCACTTTTTGTTCGGCGGTATGATAATAAAGCGTTGTTTTTTGCCTCGTTTTTTTTTTTTTTTTCTTACGGTGTTTACTGAAGGGGTTAACTAGTGGGACAGTTTTATAGGTCGGGTCGTTACGGACGCGGCGATACTAAATATGTGTACTTTTATTGTTTTGTTTTTTTTATTTAGATGAAGAAATGTATTTATGGGAATAATATTTTTTTTTTTTTTCATTATTTTGGAATATTTTTTTTTATTTTTTTTACACATTTGGAAAAAATTTTTTTTACTTTTTTACTTTGTCCCGGGGGGGACATCACAGATCAGTGATCTGACAGTTTGCACAGCACTCTGTCAGATCACTGATCTGATATGCAGCGCTGCAGGCTTCACAGTGCCTGCTCTGAGCAGGCTCTGTGAAGCCACCTCCCTCCCTGCAGGACCCGGATCCGCGGCCATCTTGGATCCGGAGCTGGACTGAGCAGGGAGGGAGGTGAGACCCTCGTAGCAACGCGATCACATCGCGTTGCTCCGGGGGTCTCAGGGAAGCCCGCAGGGAGCCCCCTCCCTGCGCGGTGCTTCCCTGCACCGCCGGCACATCGCGATCATCTTTGATCGCGGTGTGCCAGGGGTTAATGTGCCAGGGGCGGTCCGTGACCGCTCCTGGCACATAGTGCCGGATGTCAGCTGCGATAAGCAGCTGACACCCGGCCGCGATCGGCCGCGCTCCCCCCGTGAGCGCGGCCGATCGGCTATGACGTACTATCCCGTCCAGGGTCAGATAAGCCCAGGGCACCTCGACGGGATAGTACGTCTAAGGTCACAGAGGGGTTAACTACGTAAATAGTAAAAAACTAAAAAATGATAGTGTTGGCCCCCTTAAAAATAGTCTGGTTGAAATGGTGGATGAGGATGAGGAAAAAGCCAATATGCTAAATGACTTTTTTTCATCAGTATTTACACAAAAATTTCCATGACAGACAATATGATCAGGGATAACAAAAATTCCCCATTAGGTGTCACCTGCTTAACCCAGCAGGAAGTGCGGCGGCGTCTAAAAATCACTAAAATTGACAAATTTCTGGGCCCAGATGGGATACACCCCCGAGTACTGCAGGAATTAAGTACAGTCATTGATAGACCATTATTTTTAATCTTTAAAGAGTCCATAATAACAGGGTCTGTACCACAGGACTGGCGTATAGCAAATGTGGTGCCAATATTCAAAAAGGGGACAAAAACTGAACTCAGAAATTATAGGCCAGTAAGCTTAACCTCTACTGTGGGTAAAATCCTGGAGGGCAGTCTAAGGGATGCTATACTGGAGTATCTGAAGAGGAATAACCTCATGACCCAGTATCAGCACGGGTTTACTAGGGACCGTTCATGTCAGACTAATCTGATCAATTTCAATGAAGAGCTAAGTTCCGGACTGGACCAAGGGAACCCAGTGGACATAGTGTATATGGACTTTTCAAAAGCTTTTGATACGGCGCCACACAAAAGGTTAATACATAAAATGAGAATAATGGGGATAGGGGAAAATATGTGTAAGTGGGTTAAGAGCTGGCTCAGGGATAGGAAACAAAGGGTGGTTATTAATGGAGCACACTCGGACTGGGTCATGGTTAGCAGTGGGGTACCACAGGGGTCAGTATTGGGCCCTCTTCTTTTTAACATATTTATTAATGACCTTGTAGGAGGCATTCAGAGTGGAATTTCAATATTTGCAGATGACACTAAACTCTGCAGGATAATCAATACAGAGGAGGACAATTTTATATTACAGGATGATTTATGTAAACTAGAAGCTTGGGCTGATAAATGGCAAATGAGCTTTAATGGGGATAAATGTAAGGTCATGCACTTGGGTAGAAGTAATAAGATGTATAACTATGTGCTTAATTCTAAAACTCTGGTCAAAACCGTCAATGAAAAAGACCTGGGAGTATGGGTGGATGACAAACTCACATTTAGTGGCCAGTGTCAGGCAGCTGCTACAAAGGCAAATAAAATAATGGGATGCATTAAAAGAGGCATAGATGCTCACGAGGAGAACATAATTTTACCTCTATACAAGTCACTAGTTCGACCACACTTAGAATACTGTGCACAGTTCTGGTCTCCAGTGTATAAGAAAGACATAGCTGAACTAGGGCGGGTGCAGAGAAGAGCGACCAAGGTTATTAGAGGACTGGGGGGTCTGCAATACCAAGATAGGTTATTACACTTGGGGCTATTTAGTTTGGAAAAACGAAGGCTAAGGGGTGATCTTATGTTAATGTATAAATATATGAGGGGACAGTACAAAGACCTTTCTGATGATCTTATTAATCATAGACCTGAGACAGGGACAAGGGGGCATCCTCTACGTCTGGAGGAAATCATAATAACAGACGCGGATTCTTTACTGTAAGAGCAGTGAGACTATGGAACTCTCTGCCTTATGATGTTGTAATGAGTGATTCATTACTTAAATTTAAGAGGCGACTGGATGCCTTTCTTGAAAAGTATAATGTTACAGGGTATATATACTAGATTCCTTGATAGGGCGTTGATCCAGGGAACTAGTCTGATTGCCGTATGTGGAGTCAGGAAGGAATTTTTTCCCCCAATGTGGAGCTTACTCTTTGCCACATGGGTTTTTTTTGCCTTCCTCTGGATCAACATGTTAGGGCATGTTAGGTTAGGCTATGGGTTGAACTAAATGGACTTAAAGTCTTCCTTCAACCTTAATAACTATGTTACTATGTTACTTCTCTCTCTTAGACTATGTGCACACATCCAGAATTGCTGCGGAAATTTCCATGGCAATTTCGCAACTCACTGCCGCGGGTAAAACGCATGTGGAATTTGAATGCGCTTTCCCGCTAAACACCAGCATTTTGAAAGCGGAATTAGCTTGCAGAATCTTGCGTTTTCCAAACGATCAGTAGCATCGCTTGGAAAACTGTTTGACAGGTTGGTCACACTTGTCAAACATAGTGTTTGACAATTGTGACCAGTAGTAGAAGAAAAAATACCGCACACTCGAAACTGGTATGATGCAAAAAGGTATATGCCGGATTTATTCACGAAAACAAGTCAACAATTGCCACTGTGATAATTCGTAGATTTATCTATTCATCTACGAATTATCACAGTGGCAATTGTTGACTTGTTTTCGTGAATATATCCGGCATATACCTTTTTGCATCATACCAGTTTCGAGTGTGCGGTATTTTTTCTTCTACTATTGACTTGACCACACGGTCTGTTTTACCAGCACCTCTGTGTCCTTGACCAGAGTGCACACCATTATCCTTGTTCATGACAATTGTGACCAACTTTTTACTGTTGATGCTGCCTGTACAGCATCAATAGTAAAAAGATAGAATGTTAAAAATAATAAAAAATTGTGATATTCTCACTAGTGATGAGCAAGTGTACTCGTTGCTCGGGTTTTCCCGAGCACGCTCAGGTGACCTCCGAGTATTTGTTAGTGTTCGGAGATTTAGTTTTCATCACGGCAGCTGAATGATTTACAGCTATTAGCCAGGCTGAGTACATGTGGGGGTTGCCTGGTTGCTAGGTAATCTCCACATGTAATCAAGCTGGCTAATAGCTGTAAATCATGCTGCTGAGGTGATGAAAGCGTAATCTCTGAGCAGTCATAAATACTCGGAGACCACCCGAGCGTGCTCAGGAAAACCCGAGCAATGGGTACATTCGCTCATCACTAATTCTCACCTTCCGGTGGCCCCCACAGCCTTCCCCATCCTCGTGATGCTCCCTGTTCCCAGTGATGCTTGCGACAATAACCCCAGTTGACGTAGCATCACGCGAGACCACTACGTCATCCAGGTGATTTGCGCAATGCATCCCTAGGAACGGGAGCTGGTAGGAGCATCGCTAAGGCCTGGGCTGGATCCGGGGGCTGCCAGAAGGTGAGTATATAACAATTTTTTTATTTTAATTCTTTTTTTTACACAGGATATGGTGCCCAGTCCCTGGACAAGAGTCTCCTCTCCTGCAGACACTAGGTACCATCCGCACATAATCCGCTTACTTTGCGCATGGTGGACATAGCCCCATGCGGAAAGTAGGCGGATCAATGCATTCCTATGTATTCCTGAAAGAATGAGCATGCAGCGTATTTTTCCGCAATGTGATTGCGCCGCGGAAAAATATGCAGCATTAGCACAGCATTGCGGAATCCCATTGAATTCAATGGGTTGTGTTGTGTTTGCGTTTTCGCAGTGAAAAAACACAGCAAAAACACATAAAATCTGCAACGTGTGCACATAACCCAGATCTCCACTAGGATGTAGCTATCTTCTGCCTCTGTCTCCTCTTTCGTTAAGGACACCCACATTATGCAGCACTGCTCACATCAGACCTCAGGTTTTCTTTCTGCAAACACACTCTGGGCCCTTTCTGATGTTCTGACAGGAACTGTCTCTTGCCCCTTCAGCCTGATCCCTTCCATTATGGACCATTCCCAACCATTAACTCTTACTTTCCCTACTATCAAAGAACACAAATTATCAACACCATGCACACTTCACATTACATGATATAACAATACACATGTTCTTCAAGGTGGAAATGTGGACAATATGTCATTCTACTTACAACCCCATGCTCCCATCCATGTTGTCTGTGTCAATGTGTTGCAATGGCAGATGCAGACCCAGCAATCGCCCTAATTCTTGCCCTCTTTGTACACCTTTAAGGGTATGTGCACACGTTGCGGATTTTGCTGTGGATCCGCAGCGGATTTGATGTTTTCCATGCTTTGTACAGTAGCATGTTAACCTATGAAAACAAAATCCGCTGTGCACATGCTAAATTCCACACGGAAACGTTGCTAATTATTTTCCGCAGCATGTCAATTCTTTGTGCGGATTCCACAGCGTTTTACACCCATTCCTTAAGAGGAATTCGCAGGTGTAAAAACGCAGGCGAATTCCGCGTAAAATCCGCAGGGAATCCGTAGGTAAAACGCAGGTCATTTTACTTGCGGATTCTGCTGAATCCGAGCGGAAAAGTCCACATGACGATTCTGCAATGTGTGCATATACGCTTAGACCTTGCCTAATAGAATGCCTATCAGTTTTACTAAAGGGTGCGCTCAGGCTCATACCAGTTTGAGTCACAGAGTTTAGCTTAAATAAAAAGATTTAAAATATTCTAAAAAGTAATAGAACAATAAAATTCCTAAAACCAATTTTCCTTACTGTATATAAGTTGTTTTATTCAAAAGTTAAAAAGTATAAAAAAGACTCATAGTTGGTATCACTATGTCTGGAATATTGTGAAATATAACAATGTATGCTTTAAACCCATACAATGAACAAAATATGAAATAAAAATTAAAAAATTGTTGTTTTTGTATTCACCCCAACTCACAAAGAATGGAATGAAAGTCAATAAAAGTAATATAAATCCAAAATGATAACTATAACAATGTTAACTCCTCCCGCAAAAAATCAAGCCCTCACATAGCTCCATCAACGGAAAAACTAAATGATGGCTCTCGGAAAATGGAGACAAAATTATAATTTTTTTAATTGTTTTAGTGTGTAATAAGTAATAAAAACACTGTTTATTTGTATTGATCAGCAGAATAAATTTAACACGTCATTTATAACGTGCGCTGAATTCCGTAAAACCAAGATCTGAAAAACAAAAAGGCATAATCTCTGTTTTTTAACATTTTACCAAACTTGGAATATTTCCCAATATATTGTATGATAAAAAAAATAAATGATAATCAAATTACAACCCGGCCTGCAAATAACAAGCCTCAGATATGTCGACAGAAATAAAGATAATAAAATAAAAGAGCTACGGCTTTTAGAAGAGGGGGAGAAAAAAACAAAAGCGCCAACATTTGAAATGATTGTGACAGGGGTTGATTAAGTATTCTCCCCATACAAAAGCTAAGGCATCATATGGGAGCACTTGGTGTGCCAATCTTTGTACCTAAAAAGAAGTCTGGAACTATACCAACAGAAACACAAATAACAAGTTACTCCTGATAGAAGAGGACTCATCAACTTTAGTCTCCACCCAATGATACAGAAGATGGGAGCATTTGATTACAATTTCTATATATTTTGCAAAAAAAGTTCTATCTTCTAATGTTATCTGCTATTCAAGACCGATTGAACAGCTTGAATTGGATCATATGTTCATTTATTTGGGCGTTTTTTTCAGACGGAGGCCCTAAATTAGCTTCTGACTGGCTGAGGGATCTCACCAAGAGGCGTCTTGTGTCTCATTTTTACCAAAGCCTGCTTCATTCGCTCTCTTTTTGCCAGGGCTTTCCTCGAGGAAGAACTCTCATACGATTGCAATGATAAATATATGCTTTGGAGTCCAGCAGTGATTTTACATACCTAGGCAGTAATAAAGTGAAATTCGTGAAAATATGGATCCTGCACACAACACAAGCGAAACCTATATCTTTATTAAATTCGAACCAAAAAAAACAGTATAATAATGAATGTAAGGGTGTCAACATAGGCTCTTCATCAAATGAAGTGACCACGTGTGGCATGAGATCCATAAGCAAATTTTCTGTTTAAGTTCAATAAAGCATCAAGTACTAGATTGATATTTTTTAATTATTTCTGCTGGTGGAGCAGCACTCTATGTACCAATACCAGGATTTGTAGATTCATGCACACATGGGGGAAGCTTTTTTCTTTTTCTTCTCTCTAGAAACCCCATAGGTGCTGCATAGACTGGCAAAGCAATATGCGAAACGCGCTTCGGGGTACTTGGCAGTGTGAGCCACTTGGGTCACCTATTATGGCGTGTGATGGGTACTGCTCTAATTGTCTTTCTTGACTTTGTGTCCAGGTAAGAGCTTTATTAGTTGGCCAGCTAACCCTTATATCAGTGTTCCCCAACTCCAGTCTTCAAGAGCCACCATGAGATCATGTTTTCAGGATTTCCTTAGTACTCTACAGGTGATAATTCCATCACCTGGGCAATACTAAGGAAATCCAGAAAACATGACTTATGTGGTCAGATTTTATACATTATTTGTATTATTGATTTATATTATAATCATGTTCTTTTGATTCCCGTATTATGATTGTTAATTGGGTTATGTGTAGTTTCCTTTATTGTACCCCCATTGCTTTACTGTGATATTTAATAGTTGCTGATTTATATTATATAGTGCCATTGTGGGATTAACTATGTAGGCACAATGCATTTTGGGTGTTTTAATCGTGTTTTAATAGTTTGTCTTATCGCCACAGTTTGTCATTTTTGTTTTTTTGCATTTAATAAAGTTTACATATTTGTTTTCAATGCAGTACGGTTATTTAACAAATATTGGAATTTATGGCTTTGGAGTAATTGCAGGTATCTATCCTTACAGGAACCCTTTAATACTTTCTAATCGCATTAGGAATTTATTATGGGTCTTTTGGCCCAATTTCAATGATTTACCGTTAAGAAATGCTTCTAAGCCTTGAGTCCAATTTAGAAGCTTAACCGAAAGAAATGAACTGAAACAGGGGCTGGCATACCGCATGTGCAGCTGGTGTAGCTGCACCAGGGCCCAGAGGTGTTGAGGGGGCCTCTGCAGGGCAGCTAACACTGAGGGCAATCTGTCCTGTTTCTCCAGCCCCGAGGGTCCCCTAGCCAGTTTCCCCCATGTGTGGTGGGCAGGGAGCGACTGGATGAAATCAGCATTCGGCGCACGCCTGTGTCAGAGAGAAAAAGCTGCTGGCGAGGATGATGCTGCGGTTACGGGGGAACGTGTGGAGAAGAGGTGAGTGGTGGTGTGTATGTGTGTGTATGTGTATATGGAGGTGGTGGGGGAGAACAATGATGGATGTGGTGGGGGAGAAGAATGATGGAGGTGGTGGGAGAGAAAAATGATGGAGGTGGTGGGAGAGAATAATGATGGAGGTGGGGGGAGAACAATGATGGTGGTGGTGGAAAGGGCAATGATGGAGGTGGTAGAGAGGGCAGTGATGGTGGGGGTGGGGGAGAACAATGATTGAGGTGGTGGAGAACAATGATGGAGGTGATGGAGAGGACAATGATGGAGGTGTTGGGGAGAATGATGGAGGAGAGGGCAATGATGGAGGTGGTGGAGAGGGCAATGATGGTGTTGGGGAGAACAATGATGGAGATGGTGGAGAGGGTAATGATGGAGGTGGTGGAGTAGGAAATGATTGGGGTGGTGGTGAGGACAATTATGGGGGTGGTGGGGAGAACAATGATTGGGGTGGTGGAGAGGGTAATGATGTAGGTGGGGGAGGGGGTAATGATGGGGTGGTGGGGGAGAACAATGATTGGGGTGGTGGGGAAGGCAATGATGGAGGTGGGGGAGAGGGTAATGATGGAGGTGGTGGAGTAGGAAATGATTGGGGTGGTGGTGAGGGCAATTATGGGGGTGGTGGGGAGAACAATGATTGGGGTGGTGGAGAGGGTAATGATGGAGGTGTAGGAGAGGGTAATGATGGGGTGGTGGGGGAGAACAATGATTGGGGTGGTGGGGAAGGCAATGATGGAGGTGGTGGATAGAGCAATGATGAGGGTAGTGGAGAGGGCAATGATGGAGGTGGGTGAGAGGTCAATGATAGAATGCAGGGGGAGAAGGACAATGAGAAATGTGGAGGAATGGGATGGGGAAGTGGGACTTATAATGGACTTATGAACAGGGGAAGGAGGACATTAGATATGGATGTAAAATAAATTGGTTGGTGGAGGAGGGTGCTAAGCCCCTGATAGTGTCCTCACCCATCTCACAATGCATAGTGATGCTATCGGGGACTTACCGTATTTTCCGGCGTATAAGACGACTTTTTAACCCCTGAAAATCTTCTTAAAAGTCGGGGGTCGTCTTATACGCCGGGAATCGTCTTGTACGCCGGGTGTATATGGTGGGTGGGTGGGGGGAGTGGTCCCGATGACGGAGGGGGCGTCTCACAGGAAAGTGTGAGTGGAGTATGCCCCATTACCTCACATTGTAGCTGCAGCCAGCGTCAGCGTGGGGTGCTGGGGAGCGGCGGCGGCTGCTCCTCTTTGTGCCGCGTGGGTGCTGTGGGGCGGCGGTTCTTCTTGGTACAGCGTCGGGGCTCTGTGCTGTGGGGCGGCAGCGGCGGCGTATCTTCCCGCAGAGTCAGTTGGGGCTCCTCCCGCATTTCCTGAAAGCCCGGAGGCGCCGGCAGCTCCATTGCTGCGATGCGGTGGCCTCCGGGAAAATGGCCGCTGGGGGCGGCGCATGCTCAGATTCAGATCTCGTCATCGTGGCAAGAGGAGTCGTGGCTGGGAGTTGTTGACATGAGGGTCTAACAAGTCGGAGAAAAAAACAGGAGAAAGTGACTCTAATCAGACGAGACGTCAGCGGTAAGTGCCTGGATGTAGATATTATTCTGTATCTGCACTGTGTGACGTGGAGTGATAATATAATCTGTAAAATACCTAATTGTACATTCTCACATTTCTGTGAAATGTCCGTGTGCTTCCAAATTTTTTTATCGGATGGCACACGGACTCATAGAGTTTTATAGGTCCATTAACACATACTGTACATGAAAATCACGGATATGAGAATGAGATCTGTGAATGTCAGAGAATGTTCTGTTCTGATCCGATTTTGAGGATCAGAATAGGACATGCTCAATGAGTCTGTAAAAGCGGGCAGCACACCAACACTGCACACAGATACAGGGATGTAACCTTATTATATATAGTACAGTTCCTTAGTATATAGTGTGCATATTATTATGCATAGCACAGTCCCTTAGTCAGGGCTGTATTTGTCACTAGGCACTTGAGGGCAGGTGTCTGGGGCGGCAGGATGCGGGGGGGCGGCACCTGAGCAAGGTTTTTTTTTATTATTATAAGGACCTGGGTCACCGCCAGCCGCCCGACTACCTCCCCGCCTCCTTGAACTCATCATACTCACCCTCCTCGGCTCCAGCGGTGCCTGCAACTCCAGTGTCGGCAGCTTCTTCCTGTGCTGAGCGGTCACATGGTATCGCTCATTAAGGTCATGAATATGGATGCATATTCATGACCTTAATGAGCGGGACCACATGACCGCTCACTCAGGGAGAAGCTGTAGCGCCGGGACCAAGATGCAGTGACTTTCGGCGCGGTGCGCCGGAGTGAGAAAGGTGAGTATGATAGGGGAGGAAGAGGGAGGACAGGGGCTGCAGAGGCACGCATACAATATGGGAGAGGGGGGGCTGCAGAGCCACGCATACAAGATGTGAGGGGGGCTGCAGAGCCACGCATACAAGATGGGAGAGGGGGCTGCAGAGCCACGCATACAAGATGGGAGAGGGGGGATGCAGAGGCACGCATACAAGATGAGACTGGGGGGAACAGAGCCATGCATACAAGATAGGAGGGGGGGCTGCAGAGCCATGCATACAAGATGGAAGAGGGGGGGCTGCAGAGCCATGCATACAATATGGGAGGGGGGCTGCAGAGGCACGCATACAAGATGGGAGAGGGGGGGGGCTGCAGAGCCACGCATGCAAGATAGGAGAGGGGGGCTGCACAGCCACGCATACAAGATGGGAGAGGGGGGCTGCAGAGCCACGCATACAAGATGGGAGGGGGGCTGCAGAGCCACGCATACAAGATGGGAGAGGGGGGCTGCAGAGGCACACATACAAGATGGGAGTGGGGGGTGCTGCAGAGCCACGCATGCAAGGTGGGAGGGGGGCTGCAGAGCCACGCATACAAGATGGGAGAAGGGGGCTACACAAAGTGAAGATCAAAGGGGGAGATGGGAAAACAATACAGGGGAATGAGGACCATGTATGAGGAAACAGTATGGGGAAATGACGGCCATGTATGAGGAAACAGTACTGGGGAATGAGGGGCATGTATGAGGAAACGGTACTGGGGAATGAGGGCCATGTATGAGGAAACAGTACTGGGGAATGGGGGCATGTATGAGGAAACAGTATGGGGGATGAGTTCAGACAGTATGAGGAGCGAACGGGGGAATGTATGTGGACACAGTATGAGTAGAGATGTGAAAAATGTATGTAGATAGAGTACGGGGAGTGAAGCTGATGGGAAGTGTGCAGACACAGAATGGGGAGTCAGGTGAGCAGACAGTATAGAAAGTGAGGGGGTAAATATATGAGGAGACAGTATGGTGAACAGGGGGATGTGAGAGGAGACAGTATGAGGAGGGAGGGGAATAGTGTGAGGAGACAGTATGGGGGGAGAAAAGTGAGTGGGCACAGAATAGAAACTGAGTAGTGGGGGCATAGCATGGAGGGACAGTGTAAGGGCACAGCCAGGAGGGGACAGTATACCAAGAAGGTTGAGTGTGATGAGAGAGTACAGTATAAATACTGGGCCCTATAGGGGGGACACAGTGTGAGAGGACAGTGTGAAGAGGGGGCCGGTATGGAAAGGAGAGGTCAGTGTAAAGAGCATGTACCATAAGAGGGACAGTGTGGGGTCATATTTTGTGCAGACAATATAGTGAGGGGCAATTTTTTATTCAGGAGCATTATAATAACACTTGTATCTTTTATGATGTCATGTGGAAATTTTCTGCAAAAAAAGTGGAGAAGATGAAAGTCTGCAGAGGTGGCTGTGGATGACAAAACTCATCATGGGGTCTGGACAAGATGAAGAAAAGGAGAACGGCTGCAGAGATGACATCATCTATAAAGTACCTGGATGTAAATTTTATTTGTGATACTAACTAACCCTCATGTTTTTATTTATGTTAGGAGCATTAAAGGGAATGTCCAGGTTTGTAATGAGTCTGCAGTCATTCTTTGTGACTGCAGACTTCTGAATTCTCACAGTGCGCACTGCACGCTGTCAGGATTCTCTCATGCTGGGGATTTACATACATGCGGTCACATGCTGACTAGATATGTGTGGCCTCACTCTATGAAAATGAACTGAGTGAGGCTGGGCACGTCTAGTCGGACGTATACAAATCACATGCTTATGCTGACATGACCGTCCACCGGCAAGGGAGAATCCTAAAAGTGTGCAGTGCATTGGTTGTGAGAATTCAGAAGCTGCATTGTCAGGATTCAGCTCTGCAGGTTCCAGTAGTCGTCACATGGACACTTCACTCATATGTGATTTTCATACTTGTGGTCCTGTGACATCAAGCTTCTCTTCTGCTTCTCTCAGTTTTTCACTGAACATTGAGAGCATTAGGGAGAGGAGCTTGTCAGTACATGACTAAGTGTGAAAATCGCATATGTCCGGGGGGGAAGGGGGGGACCAAAGTGAATTCTTATTCTTACCCCTGGTGCCAGAAACCCTAGATACACCTCTGTCGGTATACCACTGCGGGCGGCGATTACCGGGTCCGGTGGAGGCATGTCTGTGCACAGGCAGTGAGGCAGGGACTGAAGGTGTGCACAGAGAGTGAATAGAGACCCGGAGACTGCTCGTCCCAGTCTACACCATAGCCTGGAGCCCTCATTATTGTAGGAATATGTCAGGTAATTGTTTTTCTAAAGCTTTATAGTGTAGTTTTAGGTCAGGGAGGGATGGTTAGGGATGAGCTAGCAAGGTGCAGGGACAGGTAGTGATGGCTACTTGTGGACATGTGCGGCACTTGCGGTTTTGCACTTGCGGTGAGACAAAAAAAACACTGCTAGCTGCGTTTTTCTATTTCTGCAAGTACCACATTTGCTGGATCGCTGGAATACCGCAAGTACCGCACATGTCCGCAAGTCCCATAGGGAATGAATGAGGCCAAATGCAGTGTTGCCGGAAGTGATCCGTTAAGCGGCAGATGCAGAAAAACTACCGGATCTGCTGCAAAAGGCAACTTTCACATCAGGGATTCTTGCCAAAGTCACTGCCGATAGTGTCATACTCACCAATGGGGGAGGCAGCACTAAAAGTGCCTAGGGCAGCAGAAACTCTAAATACGGCCCTGCCCTTAGTATATAGTGTAATCACTTATGTATAGCACAGTCCTTATATTGTTTCCTCTTTTATTATGTATAACACCGTCCCATATTACATGCCATCGTCTCTAGTTATACATGGTGCTGTCCCTTATTATATTGGTTCCTCTGCTGTTATAGCAAAGGGATTGTGGGTCACAGGGACCCAGAAAAAAACGATCAACATGTCCAAATGACAAAATGTATAAAAATAAACAACTTTATTGATATCACATGTGTAAAACATATACAGATATACATATAATACTAAGAACAAAATGGATGAATAGTGCCGCCTGGTATACAGAGACACCACATAGGCATAAAAACATATTAGGGGCGCATGGAGCCGGGAACATCCATACCCATACTGGTAAATAGGTTGACCAATCAGGAGTAAAACTACCTCATACATCACATGAATAAATATACATACAAGAAACCGTTCTTTATCTAGTGAGATGAGATATATATAACTCCCATATGATCAACTATAACAGATGGCAAACATATCACGAAATGACCAATGGTCCACAGTGTCAGATCTAAGAAATATAACAATAACAATTACCTCTAAGTAGAGCACCGGGTAGGATGTACACAGGGTCCGTGTGCCCTCCCTAACGCATGTTTCGGATATCACACCTTCCTCAGGGGGAATAGAGTGGACAACTAGGTGTTTAGTTATATACCTATCGATACCGGAAGTAACCGGGACTGAACCGGAAATGACACATCACAGTCATGACAATTACTATGTATTCCCCTTAATACAATAGAATAAAGACACTCAAAGCGGTGGGAATCTGCCCGAACATACCAGGCGGGGCATGCGCCGCAGATCACCGACCGCCGATCAAACACAGGGCCCTGTGAAGATCGGCGACGGACGAACCCACAGCGCAGGCGCCAACCAGGCAAGAGGACATAGACGCGCATGCGCAGAATGGCAGTACACCACCGCAACAAGATGAAGAATAACGTGCCCAGCGCAGGCGCCAAAAAGGCAAAAGGCACAAGTGCGCATGCGCAAAATAATATCGGACACAGATACCACCATCATAATAAGGGGAATGACGTGCCCAGGTAGAGACAATGAACAATATACAAAAACGCAATAATACAAGAAACAAATAAATCAAGATACACTCAGGGGTGTGGATAGTGATATGATATAATATCACAAAACAAATACATCAATGCATAAATTATTAGAAAAAATAATGTATGTAAGGGACAGCTGTTATGTACAGTGCTGTCCCTTACATAGTGTATTCTTGTTATTTTTGTTATTCACAACGCTCTTTTATTCCATAGTCCCCTCTCTTGTTAAATATAAAATGACTGCTGATGGAGCAATCGGTGACCAGACGACCAGAATATCAGCTCCTCCATTAGAAAAGAAGCTTTCCCATGCTCCATTGCATTATATATCTAACAACAGAGGATGATATGTAATAAAGACAGGGCTCTATATAATTCGATACGTAAGGGATGCTGCTGTATAACAAGAGAGGCCACTGTGTTGTAAGAGACAGCAACATACATAATAAAGGAGACCATATACATGTGTGAGTGACTGTGTATATATATATATATATATATATATATATATATATACAGTGGGGCAAAAAAGTATTTAGTCAGTCAGCAATAGTGCAAGTTCCACCACTTAAAAAGATGAGAGGCGTCTGTAATTTACATCATAGGTAGACCTCAACTATGGGAGACAAACTGAGAAAAAAAATCCAGAAAATCACATTGTCTGTTTTTTTTATCATTTTATTTGCATATTATGGTGGAAAATAAGTATTTGGTCAGAAACAAACAATCAAGATTTCTGGCTCTCACAGACCTGTAACTTCTTCTTTAAGAGTCTCCTCTTTCCTCCACTCATTACCTGTAGTAATGGCACCTGTTTAAACTTGTTATCAGTATAAAAAGACACCTGTGCACACCCTCAAACAGTCTGACTCCAAACTCCACTATGGTGAAGACCAAAGAGCTGTCAAAGGACACCAGAAACAAAATTGTAGCCCTGCACCAGGCTGGGAAGACTGAATCTGCAATAGCCAAACAGCTTGGAGTGAAGAAATCAACAGTGGGAGCAATAATTAGAAAATGGAAGACATACAAGACCACTGATAATCTCCCTCGATCTGGGGCTCCACGCAAAATCCCACCCCGTGGGGTCAGAATGATCACAAGAACGGTGAGCAAAAATCCCAGAACCACGCGGGGGGACCTAGTGAATGAACTGCAGAGAGCTGGGACCAATGTAACAAGGCCTACCATAAGTAACACACTACGCCACCATGGACTCAGATCCTGCAGTGCCAGACGTGTCCCACTGCTTAAGCCAGTACATGTCCGGGCCCGTCTGAAGTTTGCTAGAGAGCATTTGGATGATCCAGAGGAGTTTTGGGAGAATGTCCTATGGTCTGATGAAACCAAACTGGAACTGTTTGGTAGAAACACAACTTGTCGTGTTTGGAGGAAAAAGAATACTGAGTTGCATCCATCAAACACCATACCTACTGTAAAGCATGGTGGTGGAAACATCATGCTTTGGGGCTGTTTCTCTGCAAAGGGGCCAGGACGACTGATCCGGGTACATGAAAGAATGAATGGGGCCATGTATCGTGAGATTTTGAGTGCAAACCTCCTTCCATCAGCAAGGGCATTGAAGATGAAACGTGGCTGGGTCTTTCAACATGACAATGATCCAAAGCACACCGCCGGGGCAACGAAGGAGTGGCTTCGTAAGAAGCATTTCAAGGTCCAGAAGTGGCCTAGCTAGTCTCCAGATCTCAACCCTATAGAAAACCTTTGGAGGGAGTTGAAAGTCCGTGTTGCCAAGCGAAAAGCCAAAAACATCACTGCTCTAGAGGAGATCTGCATGGAGGAATGGGCCAACATACCAACAACAGTGTGTGGCAACCTTGTGAAGACTTACAGAAAACGTTTGACCTCTGTCATTGCCAACAAAGGATATATTACAAAGTATTGAGATTAAATTTTGTTTCTGACCAAATACTTATTTTCCACCATAATATGCAAATAAAATGATAAAAAAACAGACAATGTGATTTTCTGGATTTTTTTTTCTCAGTTTGTCTCCCATAGTTGAGGTCTACCTATGATGTAAATTACAGACGCCTCTCATCTTTTTAAGTGGTGGAACTTGCACTATTGCTGACTGACTAAATACTTTTTTGCCCCACTGTATATATATATATAATAGTTTTGTCCCCATAACAGGAGGGGGAGCCCGTCTCATTTCTTGCACAGGCACCCCAAGCTATCAGCTTCTGCCCCTGAAGTGAAGTATAAGTTGGTATACATGCAATGTGTAGGAGCATGGTCACAATGGCCATTAAAAAGTACTAGTGGCTAGTACCTTCCTGATTGGGTACACCTTGGTGCTGGTGAGATGGCTTTTACACTTTTTTTTAATCAAAATTAGGGTTTACTAAGTTCCCTATGTTTTATACTGTTTATGCACTATTGTTTTTCTAACTTTCTTACAGCAGGGTATATATGTATTTTGCTCCTATCTTAGGTTTTGTCAGTTTAGAAGTTTGGAGAGAAAGACACCTTTACAGACATACTACTCATAACCTGAAATAGTAAAAGTTATGAGGTTTGGATTGAAGCCCAAAATGCTCCACCTGTTACTCAGGACCCGCCTAGATCTCTTTTGCCGATCAGCCAAGATTTAGACTATATTATAGCTTCTCTTCTCTGCTTCTCCTTGTCTTTGGACAAGACTTTCACACCTCCAACCAGCAAGCCTTACTTGTCTACTTTGTCTGTAGAGGTTAAGGTAAGTCAAATTTTTTCATACATTTTGCTGTAATGAAATACATATATGGGCTCTTACATATCATATACTGTACTTTATATCTTTATATATATATATATATATATATACATGTACAATAATAAAAATGGAGATTTTAGCTAAAACATATGTTTTATTATTAGATATACTGTATAACAAGTATCTAATTCATCACAAAACATAAAAGACGACACACCAGTACAATGGTAACAAATAGGTGCACATGGCATTGCAAGATGGGTACAATAGATTTAAGTTGTTTAAAATATTAGTTATAGCTATAGTGGCCAGAGCCTGCTTCGTTATATAAACAGTACAGACCAAAAGTTTGGACACACCTTCTCATTTAAAGATTTTTCTGTATTTTCATGACTATGAAAATTGTAAATTCACACTGAAGGCATCAAAACTATGAATTTTGCAACTGCACTTGGGGACACATTCAAAGTTTTCCCAATTTTTCGGACTGACTGACCTTCATTTCTTAAAGTAATGATGGCCACTCGTTTTCTTTACTTAGCTGCTGTTTTCTTGCCATAATACAAATTCTAACAGTCTATTCAGTAGGACTATCAGCTGTGTATCCACCAGACTTCTGCACAACACAACTGATGGTCCCAACACCATTTATAAGGCAAGAAATCCCACTTATTATACCTGACAGGGCACACCTGTGAAGTGAAAACCATTCCCGGTGACTACCTCTTGAAGCTCATCAAGAGAATGCCAAGAGTGTGCAAAGCAGTCATCAAAGCAAAAGGTGGCTACTTTGAAGAACCTAGAATATAAGACATAATTTCAGTTGTTTCACACTTTTTTGTTAAGTATATAATTCCACATGTATTAATTCATAGTTTTGATGCCTTCAGTGTGAATGTACAACTTTCATAGTCATGAAAATACAAAAAAATCTTTAAATTAGGTGTCCAAACTTTTGGTCTGTACTGTATATATATATATATATATATATATATATACATATATACCCATTCATATGTGCAGTGAAGAGCAAAACAATGTTTTTAACTTTTTTCTCTCAGGCTACATATCTCATTACTCACCTCTGCTTTGAACTTGAGACTGCCATCATTTTATAGACAATCATCTTGGCTATCTCATACATAAATTTGACTTACACCAGCTCGCACATCCCAGCAACCTGTTGCTCTGGCCATGACATTTTAAGGTTTGAATAAAGGATGAAGTTTTAAGGACCGGTGAGTGCTATCTGCATTTTTCTTTTTAGCTGCATAAATTTGACTTGCCACTACTTAGCATATGATTAGTTATGCAGATTCTTAGCATGTCACTGCATTGTTACTGTTTTGTTCCTAAAGATCTAAATGTTAATTTTTATTATTTTGTTAGCATTTTGTAAATCCACCTTTTGGCTTTCAACACTGCCTGATTCCTTCAAGGCATGCTCTCAATCAGATTCATACCTGTCTTGACCGAAATTTGATCTTAGGTCACTTCTACGCGTTCCCAATGTTGATGCATACTGGTCGACTCACTTAGGTATGTATACAGTTTTTTATTCAATTCTACCCACAATTGTTTGATTGGGTTGAGGTCAGTAGACTGTGGGGGCCAATCCAGCACCTCTACTTCATTGTCATTGAACTATTTCTTCGCCAATCTCGACGTATGCTTCACGTTGTCCTGTTGGAAGACTGTCATCCTTTTCATACCCATAGTATTTGGAGTGTACAAAGTAACTCGTCATTTAGGATACTCACATATAGCTCAGCATAGAGACTACCATCGATCATGGTCAAGTATCCAATGCCTGTGGCTGTGAAACAAGCCCATATCATCAGGCTTCCTCCACTGAACTTGACATTTCCTTCAATTTCTCAATCTGTTAGTCCCTTTTTCCCTTGTTTCTTTCACACCCATTTGTATCTATCAGAACCTAGTCTATTGACTTACATGTCATCGCTCCAAATCATCCATTTTAAATCTTTAAATGTCCACTTTTCGCACTAGTTTGCAAACTCAAACCGATGCGTCTTGTGACAATATTGAAGTTGAGGCTTCTTCACCTTTTTTTTCGGGTCACCATTCCGGACTCGTGTAATGTGCTTCACACGGTGCTTGCATTAACGTCTGTGATCTCACTATTATGAAGCATACGAGCCACCTCACTGTCATGTTTGTCGCGCCAGAACTTATAAACGTTGGGATGAGTCGACTTGTTGACTCCAATATTTTGACTGGATGTCCACCTTTTGGCTGCTGAATGGACGGACTTCATTTTGTATTCTTCCAGCTGTCATGGCACTCACATGATGCAGTTTGGCAATTTTCTTAGCCAAGAGATTGCTATCAATGAGCTGGAGGAGGATGTGGTTTCTCTTTTCTTTGGAAGTCATTTTTATGGCTGCTCCTCAATTCGAGCCAATGACCTTTCACTTGGGAATCTACCTAATAAGACACTGAGTTATTAGAGAATGTGAGAATAGGTTGTAATTTGTAGTATACAGGAAGAAAAAGATTTTTCCACCACCAGGAGCAAAACAGTAACAATGCAGTGGCATGACAAGAATCTGCATAACTAATCATATGCTCAACAGTTTCAAATCAGATTTATGATGGTAGTCTCATGATCAAAGCAGTAGTGGATGGTGAGATATGAAGACTGAAAGTCAAAAGTTCAAAACATTATTACCCTTTTGCTCTTCATGTATATAGGATGAAAAGCTCTTACCACCAATAATATGATGCACCATACATAGTTATCACATAGCCATGTTCCCCCAAGGCGCGTTTTGCTTGTTTTGATCTTGCCTCCTCAGGAGGTATGGAAGGAAGCAAGAAGAAAACATGCGAAACGTGCGTTGGGGAGCATGTTTATGTGGTAACTTTGTATGGTGAATCACATTATGGGTAAGAGCATTTTTTGCTATATACATATGAATGTGTACATGTATGTTTGTCGATAGATAGATATCATGTAGGCTCTGATCAATGTAACTAATATTTTAAACTTTATACAACTTACCGTACATCTATTCGTCACTATAGTTCTAGTGTATCATTTCTTATGTTTGTGATCAATTAAATAATTTAAGAAATATATATACAATTATATCTAATAATAAATTACAATATTTATCTAAAACCTCCTTTTTTTGTTCTTGTACACAATTTCTTTCGAGTTGCAACTTGCAATGTCACTATGTATCTGGTAGAATTTACATTATACTGTATATATAAATCTTAATCTGTAATATAATGCAATAGTTGTGCTGTTTAGAGAGAGAGACATAGAAGTACAAAATCCAACTTCAATCTTTATCACACACAGATTCTTCATAAAAATGTGGAAATTGTTATATTTTGTTACGGTTATTGGAGTCTTCCTCCAAACCATCAATGGTCAGCAATGGGACATTGAGAAGCTGGAACAATGTGAGTATTCTATTAAATCTTAGTAGTAGAGACAACTAATAAAACCTCGGCTGTCTGTATTACATACTGTTATGAAAAACACAATGTGCTTTTTAATTACTGTAATGGAATACAAAAAATCAATATGTGAGAAGGAAAAGGTATCGTAAGTTAGAGACACTGACGGGGATGTAGACAGTTGGTAAACTTACAATAGTAGACGTTCTTGTAAAAGTCAGGGATGGATATAAGATGTACGGTAGGTTGTCGCTGTGTAGAAGGAGATGTCGTTTTTGATTAAATGAGGATTATCATACACTGATCATGGTAGATAAGAATGGTAGACACAGGAAACTGAAAAAAAGGGATTAGAGAGAATGGTGAAGATAATGAGTGACATCAAATTTACCGTAACTAATGAATCGATTAATGAATTCCAGAAGTTTTAAAGTTCACAAACTTAATTAAAAGTAGAACGCTGTTGAGGGCCAGGGTGATTAGACATAGTATTTTTGTGTCACAATATAGATAAAGTGCTGGTAAGGCATAGGAAACATGATATCAGTGTTGAAAGTTATTACTGTGCTGGGTACGATCGGAGTGTGGCAGAGACAAGAAGGTGCACATCATTGTGTGGGTATTAGTAAGAAAACAAGGTGGAGTCCATGGTTGATAATACAACTGAGCATTTGTGCTAATAAATGGGTGGATAATTAAGCATGAATTATATAACTCAGGGAGGGTGAATTTGGAGAATATATGATGAAGGCGTTTTGATATGTTGAGTTGGATAACTTTCATATTTCTGAATCGGAGCCAACTTACCAGGTAAAACACTGATGGAAGAAAATGATAGGGTGTAAGGAAAGCTCATGCAGCATAATTCACTGTTCGTGGTTACTAGAAAAACAGGTAACTTCTTAAATAAGCATTCCCATCAAAGTTTTTATTCTCTTAATATATTGCAATCATCATATTATATAGCAGAATTAGCTGAGTAGAAATCCAAAATGAGCAATTGTAAGCACACAGCGCTAAATAATATGATGATTGCAATATATTAAGAGGATAAAAACTTTGACAAGAGTTCTTTAAGGGTAAGAGAAACGATACCCCTTAGACCCCAGTCCAGAGCCTCTCACCTAGCCAAATCAGTTCTCATGCTTCGCACTGACGAGGGCCAACAGCCCGAAACACCGTGTCTGCGAATTGAGATACTAATTTGGCTTTTATCCTAAGTCATATTGCACGACTCGTTAAAGGGTTGATTGTGACTTGTAGGATCGCTACTTCCAACAGGTGGCGCTATAGAGTTTAAGTCCTCTTTTTCTCATTAGAGGCAATTTGCATATTAAAGGTAAGAAGCATTGTACCCCCACCCTTGTGCTGTCTTTGTTATTATGCCCAACAGAGGCGCTAGTGAATTTGTGGACCCACTGTGCCACAGGGCCGGGCCTGCCTAGTAAGGGGCGTAGCTAAACGGCTACCAGGTGTTCACTGGAGCTCCTGACGGTGGAGACAGACTGGGTTGCAGGTAGCCTTCAGGTACCACTCCTAGGCAGATCCCAGTACTGCAGCTGTTGACCTCAGTGCTCAGGTTCAAACACACCGGTCTAGGATACTGGATTAGGGACTGGTCGCACATGGACTAGGGGACAATGTTCAGGCCTGGCTGCATTGGGAACAGGGGACAACATTCAGTCACTTGCCATATGGCGAGCAGGGATTCGGGTTCAGGATACTGGCCTCACCGGAACCAGGGATTCGAGTTCAGGAGCCTGTCCACACAGAGACTAGTGATTCCGAATTAGGACACTGGCCACACCGGGACCAGTGATTTGGGTTCAGGACGCTGGCCACACGGGGACCAGGGATTCGGGTTCAGGACACTGGCCACACTGGGACCAGGGATTTGGGTTCAGGACCATGGTTGCACCGGGCCGAGTGATTTGGAATCAGGACACTGGCCACTCTGGGACCAGGTGACCTCACACCTGCATTGGTAGAACACCACACTACCTAGTGACTAAACTCGCTGCTTGGCAATTCTCTAAGGGAGAGTGAGTCTTTCATAAAGGATGACACCCAGCCATTCAGCAGGTGCACACATTATGTTAAATGCATCTCAGCAACAGACTGAGGGTATTTAGCAATATTCTTGCTGCCCCTTTAAAAGCAGGGGGATGTGCATGCATCAGGCGTGGTGCCAGGAGCTGTGGTGCGCACCACATCAGGAAGCAGGGTGGGGAACCAGGGCAGTGAGTAACCTGGTGTCCCTGCAAGGAGGGAGAAGGGGACACCATTCAGTGGTGCCGGCCATTGTGCTATATTTGTTACTGCATTGCAGCCACTTTCACTTGGAAAGGTGTAGGGCAAGGGGACCACTGATTCTAGACATTTTAGGCAACTCATTTACTACTGGAGCTGGCCATACACATGAGATACAGTACCAATCAGTCATATGATCATCTGTCTAACGACCATTTCTATTCTTTATCCATCATAAACAGACATGCTTGGCCGAGTATGCATATTTAGTTCAATGAGGAGAAGTAAGTAAGCCACTGCCTAAAAATTCTGGCAAGGAGTTATTTCCATGGGAATCCTTCTCATCCTTAATTGGGAGTTGGAGAGTCCAACATACACATAAGATCCCTGTCTATCCCCAACAGTTTTTTGCTAAAATTTATCTTAATGTAGGTGAATGGCCAGCCTTACTGGGAATTAATACAGCTTTGTTTTCTATTTATTATAGGTCCATGTGAAAATAACGTAATAGAAGGCTTTTTAGAGTCTGTGTCCAAAAATACTATTGAAATTGGTAATGGTCAAAAACTTAGGTAGGTATGATGTCTGCATCTTATATGTCTGAGAAAAGACAAAATTATCCGCACTTTATTAGGAAGATTGCAGTTTGTAAGGGACTTATTTTTTATTCCACCCTTAACAGCTATTATCACACCAGATGCCCAGAATTATAAATATATAACCCAATATAATCTTTGTAACACCAAAACATTAAATGTACTGCTAATATAATCTACAATTAAAAAGAGCTATAACTTCCTTACTTTAACTCGTCTGCAATGTCTATTGAAAAATAACTTTTGCTGCGTTGATGCTTAGGTGGTTCAGATCTATTATCTGCACAAATGATGGCAGGTTTGTATTGTGAAACCAAATCCTTCATATTCTAAGCCTGACATACATTGTCGGACTTGGATCCCAAGGGTCTACCAGTGACATTGATTCTGATGGCCCACTGTTGAGCAACATGCAATATTAGCTGACCCTTGTTCACAAACTTACCAATGCCTGTATATAATAATGAAGTGGTAATTGGTTAAACGAATGATCAGATGCTACCCTTAATCTGCACTTGCTTCACTAAGTATATTGAGCCAAACACTGCTGTTACATTAGCATGGATGTCCACTCCAACACAGGGGCCCACTAGGGTATGCACCTATTCCCCAGTTTGCCAGTCCAAACCTGCTGACACATATTGTTTAAAGGATCACCCACTACCTGGAAAACCTCTTCTCAATCACTATGTTTCTCGCTTGTAAAATAATAACACTTATACTCAACTTCACTGCCGCTGCATTTCCAGGGTGTTGTCACTGGCTCTCCTGGGGCTTGCCTGAAATTGTTATGTCACCTTATCCATGCGACCAATCAGCGGTTGCTTCACTCTCCACTCCTTTGGACGTTATTGACATTTGGATGTAACAAGCAATATGTTTGATCTCTCACTCCCTCCGTCTCAATCACACCTATCCTCAAAAAGTCCTCCCTTGAGCCATCCTCTGTATCTACCGTATTTTTCGGCCTATAAGACGCACCCCAAATTTTCAGAAAGAAAGTAGGGGAAAAAAATAATGCGTCAAATGGGGTCCATCTTACAGTCCTGAATTCATCTTACCCGGGTGGGATCGGCAGCGCTGGTGGCAGCAGGAGTCGGGCGATTCTTCAGGTGGTCTGACCATCCCAGCATGGTACAGCAGTTTCAGCAGTGCTCGGTGCTGTACGGGGCTCCAGAGACATAGTGTGGCAGTTTCAGGGGTGCTTGGTGCTGTACAGGGCTCCGGAGACATGGTCCGGCAGTTTCAGCGGTGATCGGTGTTGTGCAGGGCTCCGGGGACATGGTGTGGCAGTATCTGCGGTCCTCGGTGCTGCAGGGGGCTCCGGCAACATTATGTGAAAGTCCGAAGCCCCACAGTTCTATAGCCTTGCCTTGATGCTGTGGAATCTGGGAAAATGGCTGCTCGGAGTCGGCGCATGCGCAGATTGAGATCTAAGCCGAGGTCTAAATCTGCGCATGTGCTGCCTCTGGCAGCCATTTTCTTGAAGGCCTAATTGATTGCCCAGGTGCAGATTGAGATCTCAGCAACGAGATCTTGTCCCGAGATCTCGGGAGACGAGATCTTGGAACCGAGATCTGAATTTGCATATGCGCACCCTCCGGCAGCCATTTTCTCGGAGGCCTGATTGATTCCCCAGGCGCAGATTGAGATCTCGGCAACGAGATCTTGGAACCGAGATCTGAATTTGCACATGCACCGCCTCCGGTGGCCATTTTGCCGGATGCCACAGCATCAAGGCAAGGCAATAGAACTGCGGGGCTTCGGGTTTTCACATAATGTCACCGGTGCCCCCCCCTGGAGCACCGAGGACTTCCGAAACTGCTGCACCATATCCCCGAAGTCCCGAACAACACCGAGCCCTGTGAAACTGCCACACAGAACCGAGCATCGCTGAATGGGAGCGAGATCACCACAAACTTTAAGTACTTTGCGATCATAAGACGCACCCTTATTTTCCCCAAAAATTTTTTGGGAAAAAGTGCATCTTATGGTCCGAAAAATACGGTAGCTATAACCCAATATTACTTCTCCCCTTTGCTTCAAAACTACTGGAACAACACGTCCATTTCGAACTGTCCTCCCACCTCTCTTCCTGCTCCCTCTTTGACCGCTTACAATCTGGCTTTCGGCTGCATCACTCTACTGAAACTGCCCTAACTAAAGTCACCAGTGATCTGCTGACTGCCAAAGCCAAGCAACACTACTCTGTCCTACTTCTCCTGGACCTGTCCTCTGCCTTTGACACAGTGGACGACTCCCTATTACTATAGAGCCTCTCATCTCTTGGTATCACAGACTTGGCCCTATCTTGGATCGCATCATACCTAAAAGATCGGACATTCAGTGTCTCCCACTCACACACCACCTCCTCACCTCGACCACTATCTGTCGGAGTCCCACAAGGTTCAGTCCTAAGGCCCCTGCTCTTCTCCATTTACACCTTCGGCCTGGGACAGCTCATAGAATCTCACGGCTTGCAGTATCACCTCTATGCTGATGACACACAGATCTATCTCTCTGGACCAGATATCACCTCCCTTCTAACCAAAATCCCACAATGTCTGTCCGCTATTTCATCCTTCTTCTCTGCTAGATTTCGAAAACTTAACATGGACAAAACAGAATTCATCATCTTTCCCCCATCTCACTCGACTCTCCCAGCAAACCTATCCATTAAAGTAAATGGCTGCTCACTCTCCCCAGTCCCACAAGCTCGCTGCCTCGGTGTAATCCTTGATTCTGATCTCTCCTTTAAACCACATATCCAGGCCCTTTCCACCTCCTGCCGAATTCAACCCAAAAACATCTCCTGGATCCATACATTCCTCAACCTAGAATCTGCAAAAACTCTAGTGCATGCGCTCATCATCTCCCGTCTTGACTGCTGCAACCTCCTGCTGTGTGGCCTCCCCTCTAACACTCTTGCGCCCCTCCAAACTATCTTAAACTCTGCTGCCCAACTAATCCACCTATCCCCCTGCTATTTCCCAGCCTCTTCTCTCTGTCAATTCCTTCACTGGCTCCCCATTACCCAGAGCCTCCAGTTCAAAACCCTAACCATTTCATACAAAGCCATCCACAACCTGTCTCCTCCATACATCTGTGACCTCGTCTCCCGGGTACCTACCAGCACGCAACCTCCGATCCTCACAAGATATCCTTTTCAACTCCCCTCTTATCTCCCTCCTCTGGAATTCTATACCCCAACATATCAGACTCCCACCTATTGTGGAAACCTTCAAAAGGAACCTGAAGACCTACCTCTTCTGACAAGCCTACAACCTGCAGTAACCACGGATCCACCAAACCGCTACACGACCAGCTCTACCCTCACCTATTGTATCCTCACCCATCCCTTGTAGATTGTAAGCCCTCGCGGGCAGGGTCCTCTATCGTCCTGTACCAGTTGTGACTTGTATTGATTAAGATTATTGTACTTGTTTTTTATTATGTATACCCCTCCTCACATGTAAAGCGCCATGGAATAAATGGCGCTATGATAATAAATAATAATATCAATAATAATGAGCCCTGGGAGACCCAGTGCCAACATTGCTGGAATGGTGCCCACATTGGAGGTGAGTATAAGTGTTATTATTTCACAGGGGAAAACATACTGATTGAGAAGGGGTTGTCTGAGTATTGGACAACCCTTTTAAATTATCTCTGACAACATTAGAAATCTGAAAAATGTTACTATCAGCACCGCTTTCTATCATAGAATTCACAATGACAATCAGTGAAACCTATTGGGCATATGAACATGGAAATTTAGAGCTTAAATTATCAACATAAAATAAGTATGTGAACCTTGCCATTTGTTTCCATCACCCTACCTCCTCTCATTAGGATACCCAATAGTTCCTCAACCATCTATTTCATTTGATTTTCAAGGAGAGAGAAAATTGGGGCTTCCAATGGAAAACAAACTTGCTGATAGAGTGGGGACAATTAGTATTTGATACACTGCCGATTTTGCAACTTTTCCAACCTAAAAGAATGGAGAGATCTGTAATTTGATTGTAGTACTGTACTTTTTCTGTGAGAGACAAAATCTAAAAATAAAACGCAAAAAATCACATTGTATTATTTTTAACCCCTTAGTGACAAAGCTAATTTTGACCTTCCTGACCAGGCCACATTTTTTAAATCTGACAAGTGTCACTTTATGTGGTAATAACTATGAAACACTTCAACGGATCCCACCGATTCTGCAAATGTTTTTTTCGTAACATATTGTACTTCATGTTAGTGGTAAATTTTGTTAGATATGATTTGCGTATATTTATGAAAATAAAATTTCCCAAAAATGTAGCAATTTTCAAGTTTTACATTTCTATGCCCTTAAATTGGAGAGTTATGTTACACAAAATAGTTAATAAATAACATTTCCCACATGTCTACTTTGCATCAGCACAATTTTTGATACATAATTTATTTTTGCTAGGAAGTTAGAAGGGTTCAAAGTTGATTAACAGTTTCTCAATTCAATTTTTTAACAAAATTTACAAAACCATTCTTTTAGGGACCACATCACATTTGAAGTAACTTTGAGGGGTCTATATAGCAGAAAATACCCAAAAGTGACACCATTCTAAAAACTGCACCCCGCAAAGTCTCCAAAACCACATTCAAGAAGTTTATTAACCCTTCAGGTGCTTCACAGGAATTAATGAAATGTGAAAGCAAAAAATTAATATGTTATTTTTTTCACAAAAATGTTGCTTTAGCTCCAAATTTTTTTACTTTTACAAGGATAACATGAGAAAAAGGACCATTAAAATTTGTTGTGCAATTTCTTCTGAGTACGCCGATACCTCATATGTGGGGGAAAACTACTGTTTGGGCACATGGCAGGGCTCGGAAAGGGAAGCAGCACCATTTGACTTGGAATGCATGGAATCGAGAGCAGACGCCACATCGTGTTTGGATAGCCCCTCTAAACACTGGAAAACTCCAACAAGTGACCCCATTTTGGAAACAAAAACCCTCAAGGATTTTATCTAAGTGTATAGTAAGCATTTTTAACCCAAAGATACTAAACAGATTTGATAAAATTAGCTTGTTATTTTGAGTAAGTCGCCATTAGTGTTCAGTGAAAGTGCTCGCTATTCGAGTTCGCATCAGGGTGCCCCAAAGTGCACCAAGTATCGCAGGTGCTTGAGCAACCCTGATGCAAACTCGAGTAGCGAGTACTTGCGCTAAACACTAGTTGTTATATCGTCATATTTTTTTTCCAACTTTTTAAAAAACCTAACTCCAATGCTAACCCTAACCCTAGCCACGCCCTAATCCATCCCTAACCCTAGCCCAAACATAACCCTAGCCTAACCCCAACCTCAACCCTAATGGCAAAGAAATAATTATAACATTTTAAAATAAGGTCTATCACAGTGATTAAAATTAACCAACAGGAAAAATCCATGATCTCGGCGGACACACTGTGCATGCGCCTGCCATTTTTCTCAGGAAGCGGAGGCGAGGAATGGAGCTGGAGGGACCATCTCCCTAATTTCTCTCTCCTCTGACATGTTTATCATGTAGGAAAAGAGAAATGTTTTTAATAGTTTGCAGACTTTTTTTTAATAACGGCGATCACATGATAGGGGTTCGGAAAAATTGGAGATTTATCAACGTTGGGGGCGCTATAACCTTATTCCCGATCACCATTTTAAAATGGCAATAAGAGAATAAGGCCCCTTAATGACAGCCATTTTAATGCGCATCGGTGGTCGGTAAGAGGTTAAATAATTAAATTGCCTTTTATTGCATGAAATAAGTATTTGATCACCTACCAACCAGCAAAAATTCTGACTCTCAAAAACCTGTTAGTATTTCTTTCAGAAGCCCTCCTACTCTGCACTTATTACCTGTATTAATTGCACCTGTTTGAACTTGTTACCTGTATAAAAGACACCTATTCACACTCTCAATCACACTTCAACCTCTCCACCATGGCCAAGACTAAAAAGCTGTCTTAGGACACCATGGACAAAATTGTAGACTTACACAAGGCTCAGAAGGTCTACAGTACAATAGGCAAGTAGTTTGATGTAAAGACAACTGTTGGCACAATTATTACGAAATGTAAAAAACAAGATTTTGAAGGGAGGATGGATGGAGTCATGTATCCTGAGATTTTAGTCAACAACCCCCTTTCCTCAGTAAGAACATTGAAGATGGGTCATGGCTAGGTCTTCCAGCATGATAATGACTGGAAATACACAGCTAGGGCGACTAAGGAGTGGCTCTGTAAGAAGCATTTCAAGGTCCTCGAGTGGCTTAGCCAGTCTCCATACCTGAACCCAACAGAAAATCTTTGGAGGAAGCTGAAACTCAATGTGGCCCAGCGACAGCCCCGAAACCTGAAAGATCTGGAGAGGATCTGTATGGACAGTGGGCCAAAATCCCTGCTGCAGTGTGTGCAAACTTGGTCAGGAACTACAGGAAACATCTGACCACTATAGTTGCAAACAAAGGTTTCTGTACCAAACATTAAGTTCTATTTTTCTATTCTATCAAATATTTATTTCATGCAATAAAATACAAATTAATTATGTAAAAATCATAAAATGTGATTTTTGTGAATTTTTTAAAGATTCTCACAGATTTGAGTGGTGAATGGCACCAGGAAAACTTACTGCTCACATGGAGTACAACGATTCCCTTATAAACCCACAGCATGCGGCAATCACACTACTTTATTTGGTGGTGCAACGCTTTGAAGAACCTTCACGGTAAAGCAGTCATTTGAACAAAAGCAACGGAAAAAAGCAGCACTCACCATTTAGTCATAGTGGATATCTTTTAATGTGTCAGGATTCCAATTTACAGGCGTTCCATACAATACGGCTGGTGGCTATAGGTGGTGAGGGTGCGGGGAGAATGAAGTGGACGATGGCCGTTTCGCGCAATCAGCGCTTCGACGGGTCCATGTGAGATAAAACTGAGTCACTTCCTTTATAAGGGGAGTGAACTAACAACAAGTTACTGACAGCATTGTTACATTTCATAAAATATACAACATGTTAACCGCCCAGTAACAAAATATCACAGATGCTAACTGCATTCACGAGAAACACTATAAAAATATTGCCATGTCTAATTTTTCATTGAGACCTATAGGTCCTTGGGCGCCGGTTTTTATAATCCATCTTGCTTCTTCCTGCAAGAGGAGTTTGTCATGATTCCCTCCCTGTGGAGGATATTTAACTATTTGTAGTCCGGCAAACCGCAGCAATTCAGGATCCCCATTGTGTCTCTCATGCATATGATTAATAAGACGCATCGACCCCTTTCTTGATACTAAGGAATGGTAGTGTTCCCGAAATCTCGTTGCCAGAGGACAAATGGTTTTACCAATGTAAAAATAATTACATGGGCAGAAAACGGCATACACAACAAATTTGCTTTTACATGTTATCAGATCACTTACTCTGTGGACAATAGCTCCTATTCTGATTGGATTGCACAGTAAATGCAAATGACAAAATCTGCAGTTATCACGCTTGAAATTCCCCTTTGGTAAATCTTTTTTCAACCAGTTGTTGTGAACTGGGAGTAACCGATTGTGGACCAGTAAGTCACCCAAATTTTTAGAGCGTTTGTATGCAAATTGGGGGTTTAGAGCTGTCAGCTCTGATTAATCTTTGTCGCCTTGAAGGATGTGCCAATTTTTTCTGATGGCAGAATGAATCTGCTTACTTACCGGACTATGTGTGAAACTAAATGTAAAGGTTTTAAATCTATTTTTTTCTTTCATGCGACCAGTGCTCTTATTTTTTAGTAGCACATCATTCTGCGACAATTTATCAGCTCGTTTGATAGCCTCCTCTACAACTCTGGAGGGATATCCTCTACTCAAAAAAAGTTTTTTTTAATTCCCCAATTTGCTCTTTATATGAATCATTGTTATTATTGATCTTCTTAAGTCTAACCATCTAGCTGTACAGAATACCTTTCTTTGTGTGAACCGGATGTGCACTATCGTAATGTAGTACATCATTCGTTGCTGTAGGCTTCCTAAACACTTTCGTGTTGATTTGTCCATCAAGGATCTCTATTTTTACGTCGAGGAAATCTAGAGAATTTTTTCCGAAACAGGAGGTGAACCGCATATTCTCTTTATTGGTTGTGTTTAGTGTGATCACAAATTTTCAAAGTCTCGTTCTGTGCCATCCCAAATGATGAATATATCATCGGCAAAGCGCAGGTACATTTTTATGTGTTTTAAAAACGGGTTGTCTGCGGCAGTGATGTATTTTTCCTCGAATGCAGCCAAAAATAAATTGGCGAAAACACATGCCACCGGCGCACCCATTGCGGTCCCGGTCTTTTGTAGGAACCACTTGTCAATGAATTTAAATGCGTTATGGGATAACACAAACTCGAGACTTTCCAAAACAAAAGAGAGGAAACCTGAATCTTTTCCAGTGTTATGTAGAATTTTTTTCTATTGCTTCTATGCCCTGTTTCTGGGGGATTCTCGTATACAAATTTACGATGTCGATCGATGCCAGAGAGAAACTTTCTTGCCAGTCTATTCCTTTTAATGCCAACAAAAAGTCTCCACTATCCTTAACAAATGATGGTATTTTTTTCAATAGGGGTTTTAACTGCCAATCAAGGAATTGGGAAAGGGGTTCCGTAAGATTCTGATTCTCACAGTTGAAGTATATCTATGATAAAAATTACAGACCTCTCCATTCTTTTTAGGTGGGAAAACTTGCAAAATCGGCATTGTATCAAATACTTACTTTCCCCACCGAATGTAAGAATTGGTCAGAGGAGCTGAATTCACAAAAAAGCTAAATGTAACTGAAAGGAAAAAACCTGCACATCATGATGTGCCATTTTTCCCCTGTTTTTAAACTTTTTCATTGTATATTACAGATTACTGTTATGGCAATTAAATAATGAGGACTGTGCAGTCCATGTTCAGGATGAATCTCCACAACCTGGACAAATAGAAATCAGTATGGCATATAGTGGAAATGTACATATTGAAGAAATGGGTGAAAGTGATGATGCGGAATACCAACAAACAAGTGATGAAGAGCAGCAAGGAAGAATAGATATTGGACAACAGCAAGAATTTGGGGACATTGGACAACAACATGTGGACATCGGACAACAGCAAGAAGTTGGAGACATTGGACAACAAGTAGATATTGGGCAACAGCAAGAAGATTGGGACATTGGACAACAGCAAGTGGATATCGGGCAACAGCAAGAAGATTGGAACATTGGACAACAGCAAGTGGATATTGGACAGCAGCAGGAAGTTGTTGACATTGGACAACAGCAAGTGGATATCGGGCAGCAGCAAGAAGATGGAGACATTGTACAACAGCAAGTGCCTATCGGACAACAGCAAGTGCCTATCGGACAGCAGCAAGAAGATGGAGACATTGTACAACAGCAAGTGCCTATCGGACAACAGCAAGTGCCTATCGGACAGCAGCAAGAAGATGGAGACATTGTACAACAGCAAGTGCCTATCGGACAACAGCAAGTGCCTATCGGACAGCAGCAAGTGCCTATCGGACAGCAGCAAGAAGATGGAGACATTGTACAACAGCAAGTGCCTATCGGACAACAGCAAGTGCCTATCGGACAGCAGCAAGAAGATGGAGACATTGTACAACAGCAAGTGCCTATCGGACAACAGCAAGTGCCTATCGGACAGCAGCAAGAAGTTAGAGACATTGGACAACAGCAAGTGGATATTGGGCAACAGCAAGAAGATAGGGACATTGCACAACAGCAAGTGCCTATCGGACAGCAGCAAGAAGTTGGGGACATTGGACAACAGCAAATGGATATCGGACAACAGCAAACAGCTGACGATATTGGATCAATGCAAGATGCATATATTGAAGACATGCTAGGAAGTATAGATTTAGAACAATTGCAACAAGGTATTGAACAAGTGCACGATATGGATCTTGGACAAGAGCAAACTAATATTGGACAAGAGCAGTAAGTAAAACTGAATTCTATAGTTTTGTTACCTTTGAATACGGAACTCTCTGCTGCATGATATAATTGTAGACTTACTGAAAAAGTGCACAGAGGGCCTGAATGTCTTTCTTGAAAAATATAATATTACACTTTATGGGCACTAGATTCTCTGATAAGCCTTTGACCCAGGGAACTAGTTTGATATGACGTTGGGAATGAATTTTACAATATTCATGTAAAAAAAAAATTCAAATAAAAAATAGGGATATACTTACCTTCTGATGGCCCCCGGAGTCCTCCCGGCTCTCAGCGGTGCACGCGGCGGCTTTCGTTCCCAGGGATGATTTGCGCGAAGGACCTTTGTGATGTCACGGTCGCGTGACCGCGACATCATCTCATCCCTGGGAATGGAAGCTGCCGCGTGCACTGCTGAGAGCCAAGAGGACTCCGGGGGCCATCAGAAGGTAAATATATCCCTATTTTTTATTTTAATTCTTTTTTTTACATAAATATTGTACCCAGGGCCTGGAGGAGAGTCTCCTCCAGACCCTGGGAACCATCCGGGACCGCTCCCTGCACCATATGGGGCGACCTCAGAGCTCCGCACACGCCGTATAAGACGACACCCAGCGTATAAGACGACCCCCGACTTTTGAGCAGATTTTCAGGGGTTAAAAAGTCATCTTGTATGCCGGAAAATACAGTCATTTACCTAAAGGTACCGTCACATTTAGCGACGCTGCAGCAATATATAGACAATGATGCCGATCGCTGCAGCGTTGTGTGGTCGCTGGAGAGCTGTCACACAGACAGCTCTCCAGCAACCAGCGATGCCAAAGTCCCCGGGTAACCAGGGTAAACATCGGGTTACTAAGCACAGGGTCGCGCTTAGTAACCCGATGTTTACCCTGGTTACCATTGTAAAAGTTTAAAAAAAACAAACAGTACAAACTTACATTCCGGTGTCTGTCACGTCCCCCGGCGTCAGCTTCCCTGCACTGTGTCAGCACCGGCCGGCCGTAAAGCAGAGCACAGCGGTGACGTCACCGCTGTGCTTTGCTTTACGGCCGGCCGGCGCTGACAGTCAGTGCGGGAAGCTGACGCCGGGGGACGTGACAGACACCGGAATGTGAGTATGTACTGTTTGTTTTTTTTTACTTTTACAATGGTAACCAGAGTAAACATCGGGTTACTAAGCGCGGCCCTGCGCTTAGTAACCCGATATTTACCCTGGTTACCAGTGAACACATCGCTGGATCGGCGTCACACACGCCGATCCAGCGATGACAGCGGGTGATCAGCGACCAAAAAAAAGGTCCTGATCATTCCCAGCGACCAACGATCTCCCAGCACGGGCCTGATCGTTGGTCGCTGTCACTCATAACGATTTCGTTAACGATATCGTTGCTACATCACAAAAAGCAACGATATCGTTAACGCAATCGTTATGTGTGAAGGTACCTTAAGACATGTACAGAGCATTGAGTTTGTAGGACACTATTTACTTTCAAATTTTGGTGGGCCACAGGTATTGTTCAATTTCACACCTTGGTCGGCCAATGTTTATTTTTTATACATCACTAATTTAATTAAACTGTACTAATTCCAACTGCCATGCTAATGTGAGGAGACCATTACAATACGGTTTAAAATTGGGAAAATCCCCAAATTAAATGGGTTTCATATACTGATGCGTCTTTTTTTTTCACTGAAAAAAATACGCAGCAAAACCTGATAACCTGCTCTTTTACTGCATTTTTGCACTTACTCTTTGCTTTCTATGGGTGAAAAATGCTGCAAAAATGCTGACAAAGCGTGACATGCTGCCGTTTGGAAAAACACAGCTGTTTTCCAACTCAGTCAGAAAAAAACAATATCTGTGCAAGAGTTTTCTGAAATCTAGTAAATTTTGCTAATATTGTAAAACTCAGCTTAAAATTTACATTAAAAAATGCAGCAAAAACACAACGTGTGAACATAGACTATGATTCTATTATATTACATATAAGGGTCCTGACTATGGTATAAGATAGAGCTATGATGCTCTCTTTCTGGTAGGTCACTATGGTTTATCACTAGTGATGAGCGAGTATACTCCTTGCTCGGGTTTTCCCGAGCACGCTCGGGGGGTCTCCGAGTATTTGTTAGTGTTCGATGCTTTAGTTTTCATCGCAGCAGCTAAATGATTTACAGCTAATAGCCAGCCTCAGTACATGTGGGGGTTGCCTGGTTGCTAGGGAATCCCCACATGTATTCAAGTTGGCTAATAGCTGTAAATCATTCCGCTGCTGCAATGAAAACTAAATCTCCGAGCAGTCATAAATATTCGGAGGTCACCCAAGCGTGCTCTGGAAAACCCGAGCAACGAGTATACTCGCTCATCACTATTTATCACTAATCTTATTGAAATGTAAAATTTTACATAATATCAAAATATAAGAAGATTCTGAAAACATTTTTGAATCCACAGGTCAGAACTATCTGATGACTCACATTTAGAAACTGGGGGTGATGAGGACTATTCAGCCAAGTTTTCCTTCATAGTGGATGTGAATACAGGACAACTCTCAGACTCTACAGGACCTATGTGAGTTTACTTTATTAACACGGTCTGAAAAACACTGAATACACAATTCTGAATCACGGAGTGACTCTCCAGTATTCTCTTACTGTTTCGTCTTTTAAATTACTTGACTGTAGGTAAAGCTTTTTTACAAGAACAATCAGTAACAATGGCAAAGTCAAAATTACCACTGTTCATTGAAGATGATTAATTGATATTTAATAATGAAGTAAACTGCTTCCCGATGTGCAATCAATTAGTATATCACATGTCAGATGCCGCTACTATGGAGCTGAGCCCTCGCCATTCCAGGGAGATGTCAACTGTACTACAGGGCATTCGCAGGGTGCCAATGGGTTGTCAATGCAGTACATCCCAGGGGCCTGCTGAAGGCCTCCCAGGCTGCCACATTAGTCCTTTTATGAATGTCATTTTCACTATATACCAGAGTATTGCAATATATACAAGAAACTATGACATTACCCAGGCTCAGTAAGACAAGTAAAAAATAAAACAGGGTTTTAAAAATATAAAGAAAAAATTACAAAACTTCAAATCGCCCTCTTTGCCCCCGTGTAATAATAATATAATCTAAGCAGATTTGGTAACATCACATCCATAAAAGTCTGATCTATCAAAATAGAAAATTAAGTAACCTGTATGTTAAATTTCGTACAGAAAAAAAAAAATTTCAAAATAACAGACTTGTGTTTTTTTGGTCAACGCACCTCTTTAAAAATGCAATAAAAAGCTCTTAAAATGTCATACTGTATGTAGCTCAAAATGGCATCAATAAAAATGCCAACTTGCCGCACAAAAACAACTCCTGCTGAAGGGCCATCGAAAAATGAAAAAGTTACGAGTAACAGAAAATGTCAACACAATCTATGTATTTTTTTTCAAATTTGTTTTCACCACTTTAAATAAAAATGTAAAAAGATTGTTATCACCTTAATTTAGTCATGAGTAAGACTGCCTAGTGCAGTCGAAACGCGTCAACAGGGTCATGTCGACGATGTAAATTTTTCTTTTGTATGCACCATATTTTCTTTTGAAAAAGAAAAGGAAAATCCAATCCTGTTGAGCCGAACTCCAATTTTATCTATTATCACCGTAATTGTACAGACCTGAGAAATTCTGTTGCCAGGTCACTTTTACTATATAATGAACACTGTAAAAAAAATAAACACAAAAAAAACATGCGTTCGCCATTTCAATTCACTAATGTTTTTTCCCTATTTTCAGTACATTGTACTGTTAAATAAATGATGTCATTTAACCCCTTAGTGACCAGGCCAAATTTTTGAAATCTGACCAATGTCAGATTCCTGGCAGGACAGGAATGAAAGTGTATTTTTACCACCTAAATGTCACTAACTTCTGAACAGGCCACTGTAGCTGGTAGACTCTAAGGCCGCTAATTGGTCATATATTGCCATGGCAAACATCAGGACCACACAATCATGCTCTTATGGTGCCGATGGGCTTAAAGAGGAAGCCCCCACACTCTGTTAACCATTTATATGATAGAAACAATATCTCAAATACAGATATCATATTATGATACCACACAACAGGCCCAGAAAAAGTAACCGGAACCAAGATGAATGGTATCGTCTGGAGCTCCTAAAACGTCTCAAAATAACAAAAAATTGGAGCAAACAACCAAAGTATATAAAATATATCAAATTTTATTAAATACCATTTAAAATAGCATATCAATACAATATACCACACAGAGCAAAAATAAAGGGTTAATGGTGCACCTTAAGTGATGGCACCCCCTGGACAAGAACATAGAGCCACTATATCATGTGTGAGTCACACAATGAAACAAAAGCCGTAGAATGCCCAGTGCATTGAATAACAAAGGCTAGCTGATACAATCTCCTAGGTCACAGGTAAATGGATCCCTCCATATTAAACAGCACAGTGGCTATGCAGTAAAAAGCACCCAAGACCATAAGTGGACCTTACCTATATTCCCGTCCATGGGGATACCCACGCGCCCCTACGCGCGTTTCACAACAGCTTCCTCAGGGGGCGAAGTGATAGTCCAAGTTCCCCACCTCCTTCCTTAAATAGCCACCTGGTGATCACCATAAGCGGCGCATGTGGCCGAGGCAGGCGCAGCAGAGCTGCATCACTCTGGCGCCATCATGGCGCTGCGGGTCACGGGGAAAGCCCCGATGACGTCAATGACCCGCACGCGTCACTAACAGGCGCCGGCGATGATGCCGCAACCCACGACTACACCGGAGACATGCGCACTAGCATCACAGACGTTCCAACCCTCCCATAAGAACACATCGATACCTCAATGCGAAGTTTAACCCTATCCGATTTAAAGAATCCCGGTAGTATAATAATTCTAAACCATATTAAAACAATTAGCAACACGTGAAAAAGTGACAGTGCATAAGGTGATATCCAGACAATACATATCACATATAATAATATGACCATTCGTGTAAGTACAGTCCAATACATAATTTGCACATACAAAAATTACAATACAACAATAGAATATTTGTTTGCCAAAATACAGAATTGCCGAATCCATATGGTGTTTCCAAAAGTGATTTAGGTTTGGTGATAATGGGAGACGTATTCCTCCAACAGTAACCATAATTCAGGTGAAAACTAGATAAATGTAAACAGATAGTATTAATACAATAAAGAAAAAGAAAAGTAAAGAAAATACTATTGAAATAAAAAATAAAAAATAATAAATAATAATAAAAATAAAAAATAATAAAAACAAGGGGAGGGAAAAGGCAAAGGTCTAGAGATGACACCGAACACTACAAAAACGATGAAAAACTCAACTGCTCATTAAGGCCCGCTGGTGTCATTGTGTCTAGAGTCACGATCCAACGGCACTCTTTTTGTGTAAGAATGCGAACATAGTCCCCACCACGTGTACCCAAATGTACACAGTCAATCCCCCATACTTTCAAATCCCCCGCATTACACGTGTGTTTCAGCCTGAAATGCTTGGGGATTGTTTTTAAGGAGTCCACGTCGTCCACATCACGCGCGGCCTCAATATCTCTCACGTGCTCGCGAGTGCGAACACGTAACTCACGAGATGTTAAACCAATATATACCAGATTACAACTACATTTAGCGTAGTATACCACATGTGTGGTGGTACAGGTTATATATTCTCTAATCTCAAATGTTCTGAGGCCGCTCGATAATGTGAAGGACGTGGACCTAACATGATTTTTGCACGCCAAGCATTTTCCACACGGGAAGAAACCTTGCCGTTTCCCCCCGGAATTGAAAATAGATGTGTTTTTGGGGACATAGTGACTAGCCACAAGTTCATCCTTCAGATTTCTGCCCCTACGTGATGTCATTAGAGGTCTAATCGAGAGTTGATCACACAAAGTAGGGTCAGTCATTAGGATTGGCCAATGTTTAGTAAGAATTCTCCTCATAGTGTCCCATTGTTGGTTATATGTGGATATGAAGCGAATTGCTCCCTCTCCACTTTTTTTGTTCTTACTCTTATTTTGTTCAGCCAAAAGGACACTACGGTTCGTTGCTTTTGCTCTAACATATCCTCTCCTAATACTCCTATTACTATATCCCCTATCTCTAAATCTCTGCCCAAGGTCCATAGCCTGTCTTTCAAACAATAGATCTGATGTACAAATCCTCCGTGCCCGGAGAAATTGACCAGTGGGGATGGCATTAATTGTAGACTGAGGATGTGAGGAGGCCGCATGTAGGAGTGAATTGACGGATGTTTCTTTACGATATAGATCCGTATGTATAGATCCATCGTCATGTACCCTCAATTCAACATCCAAAAAAGAGATACTACTCCTATCAAAATTATAGGTAAGTCTGATGTTGGACCTCGCACAATTCAATCCCACCATAAACTCACTAAGTTCAGAGGCAGAGCCCTGCCAAATAAACAAAACATCATCAATAAACCTAAACCATCCCAGGATTTGGGGAGCGGCATGTGCGCCATCCAAGAACAAACCCCTCTCCCAAAAACCGAGAAAGAGGTTTGCATAGGAGGGCGCACACGCCGCTCCCATTGCTGTACCCCGCTTCTGAAGAAAGAAGCGGTCCTTGAATGTAAAAAAGTTGTGGGTGAGAACGAAACGTAGGAGGTCCAACACCAGCTTACGTAAATCAGCTTCCAATTTACTGTTCTCAAGGTAAAAACGTGCGGCCTCCAAACCATCCTCATGATCAATACTCGTGTAGAGCGATTCGACGTCCGCCACAACGAGAAATGCGTCAGAATCAAGGAAAATGCCATCTAGTCTCCTCAGGACGTCCGTCGTGTCCCTGACATAGGAGGGCAGCGTTTCCACCTGAGGGTGCAGATAATGTTCAATGAACTTGCATATTGGATCGCATAGCCCTCCAATGCCAGAGACAATCGGACGTCCTGGGGGAGAAACAGGATCCTTATGGACCTTGGGCAAGAGATAAAAGGTCGGGATAACTGGACACTTGATAATCAATCCACTCAACGTTTTTTTTAGAAATGACCCCTCTCTCATATGCCATCTCCAAAATACATAGTAACTCCTCTCTAAATACTGATAGAGGGTTCTGAGATAGCTGGATATATGTATTCTTATCCCTCAACTGTTTGAAGGCCTCCCTCTCATATTTCTCCACCGGCCAAATGACGACATTCCCCCCCTTGTCAGCTGGCTTTATTACGACATCATCAAGTAATTTAAGTTCTTGTAAAGCCCTCCGTTGTACACCTGTAAGGTTATCCCTCTTTCTGCTATTCATAACCATCTTAAATTCCTCCGTCACCATCCTAGTAAAAATGTCAACCTGTGGGCACAGTGACAACGGGGGAAATGTCGTCGATTTAGAAAAAATTGGCGGCGGTAAAATACCTGCAGATTCCCGTAAGGACTCTCGTTCCAAATCCTCCAAAGTGTCTAATACTTCTTGATCTGTAATGGTTCTCACATCCTGTTCCACGGCTGATCTGTTATGGAGTTTACGCAGAACCAGCTTCCGAGCGAACAAATGTAGATCTTTTAGTGCTACAAAAAAATTAAAGTTGTTAGATGGAGAGAAAGATAATCCAAGGCTCAATACCTCTTTTTGAGTTTCACTCAACACATGAGAGGATAAATTTATCACCTCCAATGCGTTGGTCTTGGCTTTTTTATCAATCGGTGGAGAGGTCGGTATCTTCCTTTTCGAATTTTTCTTTCCACCCCATTTGGTTTTATTGTCCCTTGGATAATCTCTTCTCTCCCACAATGTCCTAAGGCCATGTGATTCATGATTCTTGTCCTCAACCGAGGACATAGAGGAGATAGAGGTAGATCTCCCCCTCGAATAGTGTCTATTTTCAATCCTATTCCTTTTCCATTTATAAATTTGATCGTTCTGGAAGTCTGAATAATCACGTTGACATTTTCTGGTTTTACCCTCAACAATCTCTTTTTCCCACTTCTGCTGATCAGCGTCAATTTCACCCCTCAGTTTCAACACTTTCTCTTGGGTCAGCTGTACATTGATATTGTCTTGCAAGGTTTTCAATTCACCATCAATGTCCCCCAGAGACATCTCATTGGAACCAATAAGTAGTTTGAGAAACACCTTAGAGCACTGAGAGGCAGCACCCTCCCATGCTTTAATAAAGTCTTCATTTGTAATGGGGAAAGAGGGAAAAACCTGGACTCTTAGGCCCCGTGGAATCAGACCACATGCAACATACTTTTCTAAGAATGCCTTATTCCACCATAGGCGTGTACGTTTTTTGAGCAGTTCCTTATATCTTTTAATCAATTCAACGTCATCTCTAGACCTTTGATCACCAAGGGCACCGGGACCCCCATCAAATACTCTGTTTAATTGTGTACGCCATGTTTTCTCACGATCACGGAAGTCCATCTGATCTGAGATAGATGCTGTGAAAACACAGAGAATTAATAGAAACAATATCTCAAATACAGATATCATATTATGATACCACACAACAGGCCCAGAAAAAGTGCCCGGAACCAAGATGAATGGTATCGTCTGGAGCTCCTAAAACGTCTCAAAATAACAAAAAATTGGAGCAAACAACCAAAGTATATAAAATATATCAAATTTTATTAAATACCATTTAAAATAGCATATCAATACAATATACCACACAGAGCAAAAATAAAGGGTTAATGGTGCACCTTAAGTGATGGCACCCCCTGGACAAGAACATAGAGCCACTATATCATGTGTGAGTCACACAATGAAACAAAAGCCGTAGAATGCCCAGTGCATTGAATAACAAAGGCTAGCTGATACAATCTCCTAGGTCACAGGTAAATGGATCCCTCCATATTAAACAGCACAGTGGCTATGCAGTAAAAAGCACCCAAGACCATAAGTGGACCTTACCTATATTCCCGTCCATGGGGATACCCACGCGCCCCTACGCGCGTTTCACAACAGCTTCCTCAGGGGGCGAAGTGATAGTCCAAGTTCCCCACCTCCTTCCTTAAATAGCCACCTGGTGATCACCATAAGCGGCGCATGTGGCCGAGGCAGGCGCAGCAGAGCCGCATCACTCCGGCGCCATCATGGCGCTGCGGGTCACGGGGAAAGCCCCGATGACGTCAATGACCCGCACGCGTCACTAACAGGCGCCGGCGATGATGCCGCAACCCACGACTACACCGGAGACATGCGCACTAGCATCACAGACGTTCCAACCCTCCCATAAGAACACATCGATACCTCAATGCGAAGTTTAACCCTATCCTCCGCCGATTTAAAGAATCCCGGTAGTATAATAATTCTAAACCATATTAAAACAATTAGCAACACGTGAAAAAGTGACAGTGCATAAGGTGATATCCAGACAATACATATCACATATAATAATATGACCATTCGTGTAAGTACAGTCCAATACATAATTAGCACATACAAAAATTACAATACAACAATAGAATATTTGTTTGCCAAAATACAGAATTGCCGAATCCATATGGTGTTTCCAAAAGTGATTTAGGTTTGGTGATAATGGGAGACGTATTCCTCCAACAGTAACCATAATTCAGGTGAAAACTAGATAAATGTAAACAGATAGTATTAATACAATAAAGAAAAAGAAAAGTAAAGAAAATACTATTGAAATAAAAAATAAAAAATAATAAATAATAATAAAAATAAAAAATAATAAAAACAAGGGGAGGAAAAAGTCAAAGGTCTAGAGATGACGCCGAACACTACAAAAACGATGAAAAACTCAACTGCTCATTAAGGCCCGCTGGTGTCATTGTGTCTAGAGTCACGATCCAACGGCACTCTTTTTGTGTAAGAATGCGAACATAGTCCCCACCACGTGTACCCAAATGTACACAGTCAATCCCCCATACTTTCAAATCCCCCGGATTACACTTGTGTTTCAGCCTGAAATGCTTGGGGATTGTTTTTAAGGAGTCCACGTCGTCCACATCACGCGCGGCCTCAATATCTCTCACGTGCTCGCGAGTGCGAACACGTAACTCACGAGATGTTAAACCAATATATACCAGATTACAACTACATTTAGCGTAGTATACCACATGTGTGGTGGTACAGGTTATATATTCTCTAATCTCAAATGTTCTGAGGCCGCTCGATGATGTGAAGGACGTGGACCTAACATGATTTTTGCACGCCAAGCATTTTCCACACGGGAAGAAACCTTGCCGTTTCCCCCCGGAATTGAAAATAGATGTGTTTTTGGGGACATAGTGACAAGCCACAAGTTCATCCTTCAGATTTCTGCCCCTACGTGATGTCATTAGAGGTCTAATCGAGAGTTGATCACACAAAGTAGGGTCAGTCATTAGGATTGGCCAATGTTTAGTAAGAATTCTCCTCATAGTGTCCCATTGTTGGTTATATGTGGATATGAAGCGAATTGCTCCCTCTCCACTTTTTATTGTTCTTACTCTTATTTTGTTCAGCCAAAAGGACACTACGGTTCGTTGCTTTTGCTCTAACATATCCTCTCCTAATACTCCTATTACTATATCCCCTATCTCTAAATCTCTGCCCAAGGTCCAAAGCCTGTCTTTCAAACAATAGATCTGATGTACAAATCCTCCGTGCCCGGAGAAATTGACCAGTGGGGATGGCATTAATTGTAGACTGAGGATGTGAGGAGGCCGCATGTAGGAGTGAATTGACGGATGTTTCTTTACGATATAGATCCGTATGTATAGATCCATCGTCATGTACCCTCAATTCAACATCCAAAAAAGAGATACTACTCCTATCAAAATTATAGGTAAGTCTGATGTTGGACCTCCCACAATTCAATCCCACCATAAACTCACTAAGTTCAGAGGCAGAGCCCTGCCAAATAAACAAAACATCATCAATAAACCTAAACCATCCCAGGATTTGGGGAGCGGCATGTGCGCCATCCAAGAACAAACCCCTCTCCCAAAAACCGAGAAAGAGGTTTGCATAGGAGGGCGCACACGCCGCTCCCATTGCTGTACCCCGCTTCTGAAGAAAGAAGCGGTCCTTGAATGTAAAAAAGTTGTGGGTGAGAACGAAACGTAGGAGGTCCAACACCAGCTCACGTAAATCAGCTTCCAAATTACTGTTCTCAAGGTAAAAACGTGCGGCCTCCAAACCATCCTCATGATCAATACTCGTGTAGAGCGATTCGACGTCCGCCACAACGAGAAATGCGTCAGAATCAAGGAAAATGCCATCTAGTCTCCTCAGGACGTCCGTCGTGTCCCTGACATAGGAGGGCAGCGTTTCCACCTGAGGGTGCAGATAATGTTCAATGAACTTGCATATTGGATCGCATAGCCCTCCAATGCCAGAGACAATCGGACGTCCTGGGGGAGAAACAGGATCCTTATGGACCTTGGGCAAGAGATAAAAGGTCGGGATAACTGGACACTTGATAATCAATCCACTCAACGTTTTTTTTAGAAATGACCCCTCTCTCATATGCCATCTCCAAAATACATAGTAACTCCTCTCTAAATACTGATAGAGGGTTCTGAGATAGCTGGATATATGTATTCTTATCCCTCAACTGTTTGAAGGCCTCCCTCTCATATTTCTCCACCGGCCAAATGACGACATTCCCCCCCTTGTCAGCTGGCTTTATTACGACATCATCAAGTAATTTAAGTTCTTGTAAAGCCCTCCGTTGTACACCTGTAAGGTTATCCCTCTTTCTGCTATTCATAACCATCTTAAATTCCTCCGTCACCATGCTAGTAAAAATGTCAACCTGTGGGCACAGTGACAACGGGGGAAATGTCGTCGATTTAGAAAAAATTGGCGGCGGTAAAATACCTGCAGATTCCCGTAAGGACTCTCGTTCCAAATCCTCCAAAGTGTCTAATACTTCTTGATCTGTAATGGTTCTCACATCCTGTTCCACGGCTGATCTGTTATGGAGTTTACGCAGAACCAGCTTCCGAGCGAACAAATGTAGATCTTTTAGTGCTACAAAAAAATTAAAGTTGTTAGATGGAGAGAAAGATAATCCAAGGCTCAATACCTCTTTTTGAGTTTCACTCAACACATGAGAGGATAAATTTATCACCTCCAATGCGTTGGTCTTGGCTTTTTTATCAATCGGTGGAGAGGTCGGTATCTTCCTTTTCGAATTTTTCTTTCCACCCCATTTGGTTTTATTGTCCCTTGGATAATCTCTTCTCTCCCACAATGTCCTAAGGCCATGTGATTCATGATTCTTGTCCTCAACCGAGGACATAGAGGAGATAGAGGTAGATCTCCCCCTCGAATAGTGTCTATTTTCAATCCTATTCCTTTTCCATTTATAAATTTGATCGTTCTGGAAGTCTGAATAATCACGTTGATATTTTCTGGTTTTACCCTCAACAATCTCTTTTTCCCACTTCTGCTGATCAGCGTCAATTTCACCCCTCAGTTTCAACACTTTCTCTTGGGTCAGCTGTACATTGATATTGTCTTGCAAGGTTTTCAATTCACCATCAATGTCCCCCAGAGACATCTCATTGGAACCAATAAGTAGTTTGAGAAACACCTTAGAGCACTGAGAGGCAGCACCCTCCCATGCTTTAATAAAGTCTTCATTTGTAATGGGGAAAGAGGGAAAAACCTGGACTCTTAGGCCCCGTGGAATCAGACCACATGCAACATACTTTTCTAAGAATGCCTTATTCCACCATAGGCGTGTACGTTTTTTGAGCAGTTCCTTATATCTTTTAATCAATTCAACGTCATCTCTAGACCTTTGATCACCAAGGGCACCGGGACCCCCATCAAATACTCTGTTTAATTGTGTACGCTGTTGTGAATTCTGTGGCTGAATTCACTCCTGTGGTCACAAGTGGTACTGCAGCTTCTGAGCTTCCTCCCTCAGGTGTTCTGGTGAGCTCGTTAACTGCTTCATTACTTAACTCCGCCTGATGCTGCTATCCTTGCTCCTTGTCAATGTTTCAGTGTTGGATCTGAGCTTCTCCTGATTGTTCCTGTGACCTGCTGCTCTGTATAGCTAAGTGCTTTTTGCTTTTTTGTTGCTTTTTTTCTGTCCAGCTTGTCTTTTGTTTTGCTGGAAGCTCTGAGACGCAAAGGGTGTACCGCCGTGCCGTTAGTTCGGCACGGTGGTTTTTTTTTGCCCCCTTTGCGTGGTTTTGCTTTAGGGTTTTTTGTAGACTGCAAAGTTCGCTTTACTGTCCTCGCTCTGTCCTAGAATATCGGGCCCCACTTTGCTGAATCTATTTCATCCCTACGTTTTGTCTTTTCATCTTACTCACAGTCATTATATGTGGGGGGCTGCCTTTTCCTTTGGGGAATTTCTCTGGGGCAAGTCAGGCCTATTTTTCTATCTTCAGGCTAGCTAGTTTCTTAGGCTGTGCCGAGTTGCCTAGGTAGTTGTTAGGCGCAATCCACAGCCGCTTTTAGTTGTGTTTAGGATAGGATCAGGTGTGCAGTCTACAGAGTTTCCACGTCTCAGAGCTCGTTCTTGTATTTTTGGGTATTTGTCGGATCACTGTGTGCGCTCTGATCGCTAAGCACACTGTGTTTCTGGATTGCCTTCATAACACCTGTCATTAGCAAACATAACAGTACAAGGAGCCAACTAATGATTCTCAATAGAGGGAAAGAAAAAGTTCTGACATCATTTTTTTTTTTTTTCTGCTCTGTGTTCACTTTTTTTTTTTCCCCTAGACATTTGGGTGATTCTGGACACAGGTGTGGACATGGATATTCAGGGTCTGTGCTCTTCAATGGATAATCTCGTTATAAATGTACAAAAAATTCAAGATACTATTGATCAGAAATCTATGTTAGAACCAAGAATTCCTATTCCTGATTTGTTTTTTGGAGATAGAACTAAGTTTCTAAGTTTCAAAAATAATTGTAAGCTATTTCTGGCCTTGAAACCTCATTCTTCTGGTAATCCTATTCAACAGGTTTTGATTATTATTTCTTTTTTGCGCGGCGACCCTCAAGACTGGGCATTTTCTCTTGCGCCAGGAGACCCTGCATTGAGTAGTGTCGATGCGTTTTTCCTGGCGCTCGGATTGCTGTACGATGAGCCTAATTCAGTGGATCAGGCTGAGAAAAATTTGCTGGCTTTGTGCCAGGGTCAGGATGATATAGAAGTATATTGTCAGAAATTTAGGAAATGGTCAGTACTCACTCAGTGGAATGAATCTGCGCTGGCAGCTTTGTTCAGAAAGGGTCTCTCTGAGGCTCTTAAGGATGTCATGGTGGGATTTCCTATGCTTCCTATGCCTGCTGGTTTGAATGAGTCTTTGTCTTTGGCCATTCAGATCGGTCGACTCTTGCGCGAGCGTAAATCTGTGCACCATTTGGCGGTACTGCCTGAGGTTAAACCTGAGCCTATGCAGTGCGATAGGACTATGACTGGAGTTGAACGGCAGGAATACAGACGTCTGAATGGTCTGTGTTTCTACTGTGGTGATTCCACTCATGCTATTTCTGATTGTCCTAAGCGCACTAAGCGGTCCGCTAGGTCTGCCGTCATTGGTACTGTACAGTCCAAATTCCTTCTGTCCATTACCTTGATATCCTCTTTGTCGTCGTTTTCTGTCATGGCGTTTGTGGATTCGGGCGCTGCCCTGAATCTGATGGATTTGGATTATGCTAAACGTTGTGGGTTTTTCTTGGAGCCTTTGCGGTGTCCTATTCCATTGAGAGGAATTGATGCTACAACTTTGGCCAAGAATAAACCTCAATACTGGGCCCAGCTGACCATGTGCATGGCTCCTGCACATCAGGAAGTTATTCGCTTTCTGGTGTTGCATAATCTGCATGATGTGGTCGTGTTGGGGTTGCCATGGCTACAAACCCATAATCCAGTATTGGATTGGAATTCCATGTCGGTATCCAGCTGGGGTTGTCAGGGGTTACATGGTGATGTTCCATTTTTGTCGATTTCGTCATCCACCCCTTCTGAGGTCCCAGAGTTCTTGTCTGATTATCAGGATGTATTTGAAGAGCCCAAGTCCGATGCTCTACCTCCGCATAGGGATTGTGATTGTGCTATCAATTTGATTCCTGGTAGTAAATTCCCTAAAGGTCGATTATTTAATTTATCCGTGCCCGAACACGCCGCTATGCGCAGTTATGTGAAGGAATCCCTGGAGAAGGGACATATTCGCCCATCGTCATCACCACTGGGAGCAGGGTTCTTCTTTGTAGCCAAGAAGGATGGTTCGCTGAGACCGTGTATTGATTACCGCCTTCTTAATAAGATCACTGTTAAATTTCAGTATCCCTTGCCATTGTTATCTGACTTGTTTGCTCGGATTAAGGGGGCTAGTTGGTTCACTAAGATAGATCTTCGTGGTGCGTATAATCTGGTGAGAATCAGGCAAGGAGATGAATGGAAAACTGCATTCAATACGCCCGAGGGTCATTTTGAGTATCTAGTGATGCCGTTCGGACTTGCCAATGCTCCATCTGTGTTTCAGTCTTTTATGCATGACATCTTCCGTGAGTATCTGGATAAATTCCTGATTGTTTACTTGGATGACATTTTGATCTTCTCAGATGATTGGGAGTCTCATGTGAAGCAGGTCAGAATGGTTTTTCAGGTCCTGCGTGCTAACTCTTTGTTTGTGAAGGGATCAAAGTGTCTCTTCGGTGTGCAGAAAGTTTCATTTTTGGGGTTCATCTTTACCCCTTCTACTATCGAGATGGATCCAGTTAAGGTCCAAGCCATCCAGGATTGGATTCAGCCGACATCTCTGAAAAGTCTGCAAAAGTTCCTGGGCTTTGCTAATTTTTATCGTCGCTTCATCTGTAATTTTTCTAGCATTGCCAAACCATTGACCGATTTGACCAAGAAGGGTGCTGATTTGGTTAATTGGTCTTCTGCTGCTGTGGAAGCTTTTCAGGAGTTGAAGCGTCGTTTTTGTTCTGCCCCTGTGTTGTGTCAGCCAGATGTTTCTCTTCCGTTCCAGGTCGAGGTTGATGCTTCTGAGATTGGAGCAGGGGCGGTTTTGTCACAGAGAGGTTCTGATTGCTCAGTGATGAAACCATGTGCTTTCTTTTCCAGGAAGTTTTCGCCCGCTGAGCGTAATTATGATGTGGGCAATCGAGAGTTGCTGGCCATGAAGTGGGCATTCGAGGAGTGGCGTCATTGGCTTGAAGGAGCTAAGCATCGCGTGGTGGTATTGACTGATCATAAGAACTTGACTTATCTCGAGTCTGCCAAGCGCTTGAATCCTAGACAGGCCCGTTGGTCGTTATTTTTTGCCCGCTTCGACTTTGTGATTTCGTACCTTCCGGGCTCTAAAAATGTGAAGGCGGATGCTCTGTCTAGGAGTTTTGTGCCCGACTCTCCGGGTTTATCTGAGCCAGCGGGTATCCTCAAGGAAGGAGTCATTGTGTCTGCCATCTCCCCTGATTTGCGGCGGGTGCTGCAAAAATTTCAGGCGAATAAACCTGATCGTTGTCCAGCAGAGAAACTGTTCGTCCCTGATAGGTGGACTAATAAACTTATCTCTGAACTTCATTGTTCGGTGTTGGCTGGTCATCCTGGAATCTTTGGTACCAGAGAGTTAGTGGCTAGATCCTTCTGGTGGCCATCTCTGTCACGGGATGTACGTACTTTTGTGCAGTCCTGTGGGATTTGTGCTAGGGCTAAGCCCTGCTGTTCTCGTGCCAGTGGGTTGCTTTTGCCCTTGCCGGTCCCAAAGAGGCCTTGGACACATATTTCGATGGATTTCATTTCTGACCTTCCCGTTTCTCAAAAGATGTCAGTCATTTGGGTGGTCTGTGATCGCTTTTCTAAAATGGTCCATCTGGTGCCCTTGGCTAAATTGCCTTCCTCCTCTGATTTGGTACCTTTGTTCTTTCAGCATGTGGTTCGGTTGCATGGCATTCCTGAGAATATTGTTTCTGACAGAGGTTCCCAGTTTGTTTCAAGGTTTTGGCGAGCCTTTTGTGGTAGGATGGGCATTGACCTATCCTTTTCCTCGGCTTTCCATCCTCAGACTAATGGCCAGACCGAACGAACCAATCAGACCTTGGAAACATATCTGAGATGTTTTGTTTCTGCAGACTAGGATGATTGGGTGTCCTTTTTGCCGTTGGCTGAGTTCGCCCTTAATAATCGGGCCAGCTCGGCTACCTTGGTTTCTGCATTTTTTTGCAATTCTGGGTTCCATCCTCGTTTCTCTTCAGGACAGGTTGAGTCTTCGGACTGTCCTGGTGTGGATTCTGTGGTGGATAGGTTGCAGCAGATCTGGACTCAGGTAGTGGACAATTTGATCTTGTCCCAGGAGAAAGCTCAACTTTTCGCTAATCGCAGACGCCGTGTGGGTCCCCGACTTCGTGTTGGGGATCTGGTTTGGTTATCTTCTCGTCATATTCCTATGAAGGTTTCCTCTCCTAAATTTAAACCTCGTTTTATTGGTCCGTATAGGATTTCTGAGGTTCTCAATCCTGTGTCTTTTCGTTTGACCCTCCCAGACTCCTTTTCCATACATAATGTATTCCATAGGTCGTTGTTGCGGAGATACGTGGCACCTATGGTTCCATCTGTTGAGCCTCCTGCCCCGGTTTTGGTGGAGGGGGAATTGGAGTATATTGTGGAGAAGATTTTGGATTCTCGTGTTTCTAGACGGAAACTCCAGTATCTGGTTAAATGGAAGGGTTATGCTCAGGAAGATAATTCCTGGGTTTTTGCCTCTGATGTTCATGCTTCCGATCTTGTTCGTGCCTTTCATGCGGCTCATCCTGGTCGGCCTGGGGGCTCTGGTGAGGGTTCGGTGACCCCTCCTCAAGGGGGGGGGTACTGTTGTGAATTCTGTGGCTGAATTCACTCCTGTGGTCACAAGTGGTACTGCAGCTTCTGAGCTTCCTCCCTCAGGTGTTCTGGTGAGCTCGTTAACTGCTTCATTACTTAACTCCGCCTGATGCTGCTATCCTTGCTCCTTGTCAATGTTTCAGTGTTGGATCTGAGCTTCTCCTGATTGTTCCTGTGACCTGCTGCTCTGTATAGCTAAGTGCTTTTTGCTTTTTTGTTGCTTTTTTTCTGTCCAGCTTGTCTTTTGTTTTGCTGGAAGCTCTGAGACGCAAAGGGTGTACCGCCGTGCCGTTAGTTCGGCACGGTGGGTTTTTTTTGCCCCCTTTGCGTGGTTTTGCTTTAGGGTTTTTTGTAGACTGCAAAGTTCGCTTTACTGTCCTCGCTCTGTCCTAGAATATCGGGCCCCACTTTGCTGAATCTATTTCATCCCTACGTTTTGTCTTTTCATCTTACTCACAGTCATTATATGTGGGGGGCTGCCTTTTCCTTTGGGGAATTTCTCTGGGGCAAGTCAGGCCTATTTTTCTATCTTCAGGCTAGTTAGTTTCTTAGGCTGTGCCGAGTTGCCTAGGTAGTTGTTAGGCGCAATCCACAGCCGCTTTTAGTTGTGTTTAGGATAGGATCAGGTGTGCAGTCTACAGAGTTTCCACGTCTCAGAGCTCGTTCTTGTATTTTTGGGTATTTGTCGGATCACTGTGTGCGCTCTGATCGCTAAGCACACTGTGTTTCTGGATTGCCTTCATAACACCTGTCATTAGCAAACATAACAGTACGCCATGTTTTCTCACGATCACGGAAGTCCATCTGATCTGAGATAGATGCTGTGAAAACACAGAGAATTAATAGAAACAATATCTCAAATACAGATATCATATTATGATACCACACAACAGGCCCAGAAAAAGTGCCCGGAACCAAGATGAATGGTATCGTCTGGAGCTCCTAAAACGTCTCAAAATAACAAAAAATTGGAGCAAACAACCAAAGTATATAAAATATATCAAATTTTATTAAATACCATTTAAAATAGCATATCAATACAATATACCACACAGAGCAAAAATAAAGGGTTAATGGTGCACCTTAAGTGATGGCACCCCCTGGACAAGAACATAGAGCCACTATATCATGTGTGAGTCACACAATGAAACAAAAGCCGTAGAATGCCCAGTGCATTGAATAACAAAGGCTAGCTGATACAATCTCCTAGGTCACAGGTAAATGGATCCCTCCATATTAAACAGCACAGTGGCTATGCAGTAAAAAGCACCCAAGACCATAAGTGGACCTTACCTATATTCCCGTCCATGGGGATACCCACGCGCCCCTACGCGCGTTTCACAACAGCTTCCTCAGGGGGCGAAGTGATAGTCCAAGTTCCCCACCTCCTTCCTTAAATAGCCACCTGGTGATCACCATAAGCGGGGCATGTGGCCGAGGCAGGCGCAGCAGAGCCGCATCACTCCGGCGCCATCATGGCGCTGCGGGTCACGGGGAAAGCCCCGATGACGTCAATGACCCGCACGCGTCACTAACAGGCGCCGGCGATGATGCCGCAACCCACGACTACACCGGAGACATGCGCACTAGCATCACAGACGTTCCAACCCTCCCATAAGAACACATCGATACCTCAATGCGAAGTTTAACCCTATCCTCCGCCGATTTAAAGAATCCCGGTAGTATAATAATTCTAAACCATATTAAAACAATTAGCAACACGTGAAAAAGTGACAGTGCATAAGGTGATATCCAGACAATACATATCACATATAATAATATGACCATTCGTGTAAGTACAGTCCAATACATAATTTGCACATACAAAAATTACAATACAACAATAGAATATTTGTTTGCCAAAATACAGAATTGCCGAATCCATATGGTGTTTCCAAAAGTGATTTAGGTTTGGTGATAATGGGAGACGTATTCCTCCAACAGTAACCATAATTCAGGTGAAAACTAGATAAATGTAAACAGATAGTATTAATACAATAAAGAAAAAGAAAAGTAAAGAAAATACTATTGAAATAAAAAATAAAAAATAATAAATAATAATAAAAATAAAAAATAATAAAAACAAGGGGAGGAAAAAGTCAAAGGTCTAGAGATGACGCCGAACACTACAAAAACGATGAAAAACTCAACTGCTCATTAAGGCCCGCTGGTGTCATTGTGTCTAGAGTCACGATCCAACGGCACTCTTTTTGTGTAAGAATGCGAACATAGTCCCCACCACGTGTACCCAAATGTACACAGTCAATCCCCCATACTTTCAAATCCCCCGGATTACACTTGTGTTTCAGCCTGAAATGCTTGGGGATTGTTTTTAAGGAGTCCACGTCGTCCACATCACGCGCGGCCTCAATATCTCTCACGTGCTCGCGAGTGCGAACACGTAACTCACGAGATGTTAAACCAATATATACCAGATTACAACTACATTTAGCGTAGTATACCACATGTGTGGTGGTACAGGTTATATATTCTCTAATCTCAAATGTTCTGAGGCCGCTCGATGATGTGAAGGACGTGGACCTAACATGATTTTTGCACGCCAAGCATTTTCCACACGGGAAGAAACCTTGCCGTTTCCCCCCGGAATTGAAAATAGATGTGTTTTTGGGGACATAGTGACAAGCCACAAGTTCATCCTTCAGATTTCTGCCCCTACGTGATGTCATTAGAGGTCTAATCGAGAGTTGATCACACAAAGTAGGGTCAGTCATTAGGATTGGCCAATGTTTAGTAAGAATTCTCCTCATAGTGTCCCATTGTTGGTTATATGTGGATATGAAGCGAATTGCTCCCTCTCCACTTTTTTTGTTCTTACTCTTATTTTGTTCAGCCAAAAGGACACTACGGTTCGTTGCTTTTGCTCTAACATATCCTCTCCTAATACTCCTATTACTATATCCCCTATCTCTAAATCTCTGCCCAAGGTCCAAAGCCTGTCTTTCAAACAATAGATCTGATGTACAAATCCTCCGTGCCCGGAGAAATTGACCAGTGGGGATGGAATTAATTGTAGACTGAGGATGTGAGGAGGCCGCATGTAGGAGTGAATTGACGGATGTTTCTTTACGATATAGATCCGTATGTATAGATCCATCGTCATGTACCCTCAATTCAACATCCAAAAAAGAGATACTACTCCTATCAAAATTATAGGTAAGTCTGATGTTGGACCTCCCACAATTCAATCCCACCATAAACTCACTAAGTTCAGAGGCAGAGCCCTGCCAAATAAACAAAACATCATCAATAAACCTAAACCATCCCAGGATTTGGGGAGCGGCATGTGCGCCATCCAAGAACAAACCCCTCTCCCAAAAACCGAGAAAGAGGTTTGCATAGGAGGGCGCACACGCCGCTCCCATTGCTGTACCCCGCTTCTGAAGAAAGAAGCGGTCCTTGAATGTAAAAAAGTTGTGGGTGAGAACGAAACGTAGGAGGTCCAACACCAGCTTACGTAAATCAGCTTCCAAATTACTGTTCTCAAGGTAAAAACGTGCGGCCTCCAAACCATCCTCATGATCAATACTCGTGTAGAGCGATTCGACGTCCGCCACAACGAGAAATGCGTCAGAATCAAGGAAAATGCCATCTAGTCTCCTCAGGACGTCCGTCGTGTCCCTGACATAGGAGGGCAGCGTTTCCACCTGAGGGTGCAGATAATGTTCAATGAACTTGCATATTGGATCGCATAGCCCTCCAATGCCAGAGACAATCGGACGTCCTGGGGGAGAAACAGGATCCTTATGGACCTTGGGCAAGAGATAAAAGGTCGGGATAACTGGACACTTGATAATCAATCCACTCAACGTTTTTTTAGAAATGACCCCTCTCTCATATGCCATCTCCAAAATACATAGTAACTCCTCTCTAAATACTGATAGAGGGTTCTGAGATAGCTGGATATATGTATTCTTATCCCTCAACTGTTTGAAGGCCTCCCTCTCATATTTCTCCACCGGCCAAATGACGACATTCCCCCCCTTGTCAGCTGGCTTTATTACGACATCATCAAGTAATTTAAGTTCTTGTAAAGCCCTCCGTTGTACACCTGTAAGGTTATCCCTCTTTCTGCTATTCATAACCATCTTAAATTCCTCCGTCACCATCCTAGTAAAAATGTCAACCTGTGGGCACAGTGACAAGGGGGGAAATGTCGTCGATTTAGAAAAAATTGGCGGCGGTAAAATACCTGCAGATTCCCGTAAGGACTCTTGTTCCAAATCCTCCAAAGTGTCTAATACTTCTTGATCTGTAATGGTTCTCACATCCTGTTCCACGGCTGATCTGTTATGGAGTTTACGCAGAACCAGCTTCCGAGCGAACAAATGTAGATCTTTTAGTGCTACAAAAAAATTAAAGTTGTTAGATGGAGAGAAAGATAATCCAAGGCTCAATACCTCTTTTTGAGTTTCACTCAACACATGAGAGGATAAATTTATCACCTCCAATGCGTTGGTCTTGGCTTTTTTATCAATCGGTGGAGAGGTCGGTATCTTCCTTTTCGAATTTTTCTTTCCACCCCATTTGGTTTTATTGTCCCTTGGATAATCTCTTCTCTCCCACAATGTCCTAAGGCCATGTGATTCATGATTCTTGTCCTCAACCGAGGACATAGAGGAGATAGAGGTAGATCTCCCCCTCGAATAGTGTCTATTTTCAATCCTATTCCTTTTCCATTTATAAATTTGATCGTTCTGGAAGTCTGAATAATCACGTTGATATTTTCTGGTTTTACCCTCAACAATCTCTTTTTCCCACTTCTGCTGATCAGCGTCAATTTCACCCCTCAGTTTCAACACTTTCTCTTGGGTCAGCTGTACATTGATATTGTCTTGCAAGGTTTTCAATTCACCATCACTTAAGGTGCACCATTAACCCTTTATTTTTGCTCTGTGTGGTATATTGTATTGATATGCTATTTTAAATGGTATTTAATAAAATTTGATATATTTTATATACTTTGGTTGTTTGCTCCAATTTTATGTTATTTTGAGACCATTTATATGATGTGGTCACTATTGACAGCAGCATCTAAGGGGTTAAATGACCATAGTCGGTGCCAACACTGATCGTGGCTGATCCAGCAAGTTGTGAGCTATAGTGGACAGCCGGCAGCTACTGGATTGTCACCTATATGGGGATGCTATTCTCTTATATCTCAGGTCAGTAAAAAGACGTATTGGCGGCCATTAAAGGGCTTTAAATCTACAACTTGTCCCATGAAATTTAAATCCTCATATGATTATGTCAACTGAAAAATAAAAGTTATAGGGAAGAAAAAATTGAAGTGCAAAAACGAAAAAATTCCTGGAAACGAAGAGATAAATATAACACCAACCTTGGGGAGTCCTTGAAGTAGTGTTGTATATAGATAACCCATGTCTACAACATCAGTCTCCATCTCTCATATCACGTTTCTCACCTATTATTCCCTAGTACGATAAACAGAAGGAAGCGGGAGCTCATGCCCTTTAAAACAGTTACAATTAATATAACAATTAACAGGTAAGTACTGATATTATTGGGTTAACATGGTAATGGAGCTAGGAATTGCAGATTTATTTCCTCCAATTCTTTCTCTTCTAGTGATCAGAAGCCAGATTCTGATGACGGCACAAGGAATGATCAGATAAAATCTCTGGTAAGGTTTAGTCCTGTAGACAAATAACTACTCTTAAGGTACCGTCACACATAACGATATCGTTAACGATATCGTTGCTTTTTGTGACGTAGCAACGATATCGTTAAGGAAATCGTTATGTGTGACAGCGACCAACGATCAGGCCCCTGCTGGGAGATCGTTGGACGCTGGGGAGAGTCCAGCACTTTATTTTGTCGCTGGACCTCCCGCAGACATCGCTGAATCGGCGTGTGTGACACCGATCCAGCGATGTCTTCACTGGTAACCAGGGTAAACATCGGGTTACTAAGCGCGGCCCTGGTTACCCGGGGACTTCGGGATCGTTGGTCGCTGGAGAGCTGTCTGTGTGACAGCTCTCCAGCGACGCTGCAGCGATCGACATCGTTGTCGGTATCGCTGCAGCGTCGCTTACTGTGACGGTACCTTTAAAGGGACACTGTCACCTGAATTTGGAGGGAACAATCTTCAGCCATGGAGGCGGGGTTTTGGGGTGTTTGATTCACCCTTTCCTTACCCGCTGGCTGCATGCTGGCTGCAATATTGGATTGAAGTTCATTCTCTGTCCTCCATAGTACACGCCTGCACAAGGCAAGATTGCCTTGTGCAGGCGTGTACTACAGAGGACGGAGAATGAACTTCAATCCAATATTGCAGCCAGCATGCAGCCAGCGGGTAAGGAAAGGGTGAATCAAACACCCCAAAACCCCGCCTCCATGGCTGAAGATTGTTCCCTCCAAATTCAGGTGACAGTGTCCCTTTAAGATTCATCTGGACATGACAGGGTCCATTTTCAAAAAGATAAGTGTTGTAAATAGAAATACTTCTTTCGGAATGTCACAGCAATAATTTTCAGAAGTTGTTTGTAATTGTTAACATCTTCTTCAAGTATCTTACCCACCAAAATCCTTTGCCAGTATTGTCCACAGACTGTAACGCACATGGTCTATGGCTGTTTCACATCACACATTCTTTTTTGAGGCCTTAAGAAAGTGTGTGTGATGCAAAACTCTTATGGGGCAAGGTTCCTGTGGCTTGGGAGCATTGCCAGCCGGAATGGCCTACATGGGAATAACATGTAGACACCTAAAGAGCTTTGACTACAGTTGTGCCAGCGAATATAGCAGTGTCTCATTTCTTTTGACGAGTTTAAGAAAATTGTATATTCACATCTCATTGATGAAATAACTTTCCATTTTTCTACAGTTAAAAAAGGGCTTGAAGGAATACTGGTTGTCAATGGCCTTCTGCTTATGTAAGAATCATTCATAAATGTTATCTTATCTTGATAATGAAAAATGATTAGTACCTGTTAATTGGTATAGTAGATATACCGTTAGTACATATGTTTTTGGGGGGTTATCAATTTTTAAAAAATGATACTGAGAGTACAGTGGCCAAAAAAACTGAGAGATGCGCCACTTTAGAACTAGGCAGAGATGTGGATGACAACTAGGAAATGTAAGTGACTGATAAGTGTTAGTTTTAACTTTGTTTTCCCAGAAACAAATTTAAAGAGATTGTTCCACCTAGAAGAGTGATCGCACGTTCTGAATTTCCAATAGTAGAAGATCCCTTTTCATGCACTATAATTTCCTGAGCTCCCATATAACTTAATAGAGACAGATGACAATCTCTCCATTCCTGACAGCATGCACTGGGGTCCTCGTTTTTAAAATAATCTAAGAGATATTTATGGCATATATTGTTGATAAATCTCCCAGAAAATGGCTAGTTCCATGAAGCTCAATATGTCCCTAAAGTTTCCTTAAACTGAATGTTTTGATTTTACAGTTTCTTTGGACTTTTAATAAAGTCCGTGCTGATCATGACAACTGAGTTGCATTATCTTGGTTTGCGAGGCATAATAGGACATATTCGGTTATTATTATACCTAGTGCAGGTTCCAAGGTGTCATAGGAGGATTCTTCTTCGTCCTTTCAATATAAGCCATTGCCATGTAACAGTACTTCAATGTGCCACAAGTATAAATATCAATGGCAGGATCATCATCAACATTTTGAACCATTTCTAAAGATATCTATAGATATAATATAGAAGACCTGACACGTGCTCAAAAAAATAGTTAAATATCTTGTAAAAATCCCTGAGCTCCCCTGTTTCTGCCTCTGTTTTGCACTGCACCACTCCATTGCAGACATATTCACATTTTGGTGCATCTGGAGCGCACTGTGAGAAATCTCTTCTTACGGTCCAACTGGCTTCTCTAGGTCATGCACTTTCATCCATCTCTCCTGTATGCTGCCAATCTCAGGTCAGCAGCTTATCTAACAGTCGATCAGTCTCTGCTGAGCTGAGATTAGCAGTGTCTGGGTGGGTGGGGTGATGAATGCCCTCAGAAAAGGAACACTGAAAAAACGCACAGTTGGACTGCAAAGCAGAGATTTCATGTAGTATGCCCTAGATGAAACAAATGTGAATATCTCAGTGCCTCTTATTGGAAGTAGCAATCCTAAAGTCAAAATCGACACTTTAACGAGCCTTGCCACATGACTTAGGATAAGAAGGCAAACCAAACACTCCATTTGCAGACATGTGTTTCGAGGTGTTTGCCCCTCCTTAGTGCAAATCAGGAGGTCTGATTTGGCTAGTTGAGAGGTTTCTGAGAAAGGGTCTAAGGGGGAACACTTCTCCTTGGGGAGAGTGCCACATCAATGCTTCTATCCAATCGGTGACAGTGATGGGCGAGCATGCTTGGTACTGCTCGATACTCGATCGACCATCTGGGTGCTACATTGAGTGTCAAGCAGTGCCGAGTATTTTGTGGTGCTTGAATGCTCGGGTTCCATAAGAATCTTATTTGAATTATCTGAGCCAAGTGTAAGGGTCAGATTGGGTGTTAGCCGTGGCTGAGGTAAAAGTCTCCTGCACATCCTGGGGCTTCCCGTAACGCACTGCACGTTTCCTTAGCCGAAGCAGAATAAACAGTCACATTGAACGCTTGAACAATAAACTTTATTAAAGACGGGCACATAACGGTTCTCTTCAGCATTTACAGCAGGCTTTACATTAAACAATTTCCTTGCTGTCCCTGTGTCTTGTCTGACAATGTAAGCATTTACTGTATATCTGGCTTTGCGTTACACAGCTTCTTCTCTTTCTCTGCCTTTCCTTCATCTTTACTAAGCTCGCTTCCGGAACGGACTGTGCCTATCGGTCCTCCAGCATCCTCTGTGCCCAGTCTTACTTTAGCAGGGATTCCTCTAAACCATTTCGCTCTGGTCCCGAGTACATCCATCCACTTAGCAAGCCGACACATTGCGAGTGACCTGTCCGTACTGCCTAGTTCTTTTCACCCTGTCAGCCACAGACCCACTTATTTATACTGCGCTGTCACTGACTCTATCAATGCCCTTCTTCTCTCTCGTGGCCTTCCTGGCCCTGATGCTGCCTGACTGGACCTTGGACTTCTGCAGAGTTGACTGCCCTGACAGGGCGCTCCCACCCAACTGATTCAAATTCTCAGCTGTTCTGAACCCTAACTGTCACTAGCTCCTCCCACATTAACCATCTACACGCTAAGTCTCTCTATCCCCATCTAGTGGGCAAACTAGGGAACTACGCTCTCCCTAATATCTTGAAACAATACACCATTTAAGAGTATAAATAAACATTACTCATAACATGTTCATGGCAACCCCCTTACACAGGCACCACACAAGAGAGCCAGAGCGCTCTGGAAAAATGCTCGAGTTTGCCATTCACTTTCATTATGATCACTACTCAAATAAAGCACGTCCGAGCGTCCGACGTGCCTGATTCGGGTACCTAGCACTTGAGCATTTCAGTGCCCTATCAATACTAGTGACAATGTAATATGTTATTTGAGTGGTGTTTTTTGTTTATATTTATATTTGATATTACAGTATTTTGGTATTTTTCTTACAGTTGATGTTCAAGAATGAGCAAGTGAAAATCACGTTTTATATAAACTGGATGGAGTCCAAAATCTCTTCAATTGAAACAGCTTTGATCCTTAACACATGAATTGAGCATTTGTAAAAATATCTTTACTTCTTTTCTTTCTACTCAAATCAATAAGCCATTATAAAAGGATCATTAAAACATCAAATAAATCAATGATTTTACTCCAGTCTCAGAGTTTTTGTGTGATGATACACCAATCCATTTACTTATTGAAGGCTTAGATGGATGCTTGATGATTCGTGAATTGAACCCATCTCCTGGATCAGTACCGGTACACCACCCTAGCCACTCAGACACCCAGCAGTCTCCAGGTACAAACAATGTCAGGTGACAACTTAATCCGATCAGCAGCAGCCATCATGTGAAATTCTTTATGCCAGGAGACTGGTGACGAACCAGTGTGGAGGACCAGCATTGGGCCAAACTAAGAGCACAGTTCTTAGTGCAGGTTTTTTTTTGTTTGCAATTCCTCTCTTGAGACACATACACAATAATTTTTAAAGTATGGAAAACCCCTTTAAAAGTGATTCCTCAAACAGATTACGGTATTTATATGCTTATACCAGGCTATTGTTTCTGGGTGATGTTATATAATCTATAGCAGTGATAGCGAACCTTTAAGAGACTAAGTGCCAAAACGGCAACCCAAAACCCACTTATTTATCAGAAAGTGCCAATACGGCAATTTAACATCACATCATAGACAGCCTGCAAAATACTCCTTCTCAGGCCTCTTTCACACTTCACACTGGCGTCAGTTTGAATCCGCTGTTTTAATCAAATAGCGGATCCGCCATTTTTTTTGGTGGATCCACTATTTTCCCATAGACTTGCATTAGCGACGGATTGTGGCAGATGGTTGTCCGTTCCATCCGCCATGTGACGGATCCGTTGAAATTTGGCGAACGTCGTCAAGACATTGATGGACATTGCAACGTTTTTTTGTCTGCACCGAAATTGCGGTTCGCGACGGATCCATCGCATCCGCCATTTCATAGAATGGCTGCCTATGGGCGACAGATCCATTGCGACCGTCATTTGGCGGATCCATCGCCCCAATCCGCTTTTTCAATTGAGCATGCTCCAAAAAGTACATACTTTTCCCAGATACACGGATGCGTCAAAAAAATGTATCCGTTAGAACGATTTGCTCAACAATTTTGATGGATCCGTCGATCCGTCACAATGTCGGAGCAGACTGACGCCAAACAACTGAAGTGTGAAAGAAGCCTAAAGGTACCGTCACACTCAGCGACGCTGCAGCGATATAGACAACGAGCCAACCTAAAGTAGATCGCTGGAGCGTCGCTGTTTAGGTCGCTGTAGAGACGTCAAACACAGCAACTCCAGAACGATGCAGGAGCGATCCAGTGACGTAACGGCGACTCACTTATCGTTCTCGCTGGTTGTTAGCTCCATGTCAAACAGCTGGAGTGTACCGATCTGACACACGTCTAGGGGCCCTATGCTCGTTGCTGGAGTTGTTGCTTTTGATGTCAAACATGACGATACACGCCGACCTGGCGACGAAATAAAGTTCTGGACTTTCTGCTCCGACCAGCGATGTCACAGCGGGATCCAGATCGCTGCTGCGTGTCAAACACAACGAGATCGATATCCAGGACGCTGCAACGTCACGGATTGTTGTCGTTCTCTTTGCAAAGTTGCTGACTGTGACGGTACCTTTACACACACACACACACACACACACACTACCCCTCTGCAAAATATACACAAAGCCCCTCTGCAAAAAAAAATGCATATACAGTACAGACAAAAAGTTTGGACACAACTTCTCATTTAAAGATTTTTCTGTATTATCATGACTATGAAAATTGTACATTCACACTGAAGGCATCAAAACTATGAACTAACACATGTGGAATTATATACTTAACAAAAAAGTCTAAAACAACTGACACTGAAAATATCTATATACATAATTGTCTAAGGGGTACTTCCGTCTGTCAGTCTGTCCTTCTGTCACGGTTATTCGTTCGTTGATTGGTCTCGGCAGCTGCCTGTCATGGCTGCCGCGACCAATCAGCGACGCGCAGAGTCCGGAAGACAATGGCCGCTCCTTCCTCCCCGCACTGACTGCCCGGCGCCCGCATACACCCCTCCACTCACCGCTCACACAGGGTTAATGCCCGCGGTAACGGACCGCGTTATGCCGCGGGTAACGCATTCCGTTACCGCTGCTATTAACCCTGTGTGACCAAGCTTTTTACTATTGACGCGGCCTATGCAGCAACAATAGTAAAAACATCTAATGCTAAAAATAATTAAAAAAACAAAAAACGATTACATACTCATCTACGCCGCCTTTCCCGCTCCACGCGATACAACCGCCACGTTCCGTTGCCACAGATCGTCTGGCAGAAGGACCTGCCGTGATGTCACGGTCATGTGACCGCGACATCATCATAGGCCCTGCGTGCCTGCGTGAGCAGGCTGGGACCGGAAGCTGCCGCCTGTACCTCGCAGAACTATACAAGGGGCCCTCGGATCGGAAGGTGAGTATATTTATTTTATTTTTTTTTAACTGGTGACATACCTGGCTAGGCAATATACCATGTGGCTGGGCAATATCCTACGTGGCTCTGTGCTGTATACTACGGGGCTGGGGAATATACTATGTGGCTGAGCAATATACTACGTGGCTGGGCAATATACTACGTGGCTGCGCAATATACTACGTGGCTGGGCAATATACTACGTCGCTGGGCAATATACTACGTGACTGGGCAATATACTACGTGACTGGGCAATATACTACGTCGCTGGGCAATATACTACGTCGCTGGGCAATATACTACGTAACTGGGCAATATACTACGTGGCTGCGTGGACATGCATATTCTAGAATACCCGATGCGTTAGAATCGGGCAACCATCTAGTGTCTTATATTTTAGGTTCTTCAAAGTAGCCACCTTTTGCATTGATGACTGCTTTGCACACTCTTGGCATTCTCTTGATGAGCTTCAAGAGGTAGTCACCAGGAATGGTTTTCACTTCACAGGTGTGCCCTGTCAGGTTTAATAAGTGGGATTTATTGCCTTATAAATGGGGTTAGGACCATCAGTTGTGTTGTGCAGAAGTCTGGTGGATACACAGCTGATAGTCCTACTGAATAGACTGTTAGAATTTGTATTATGGCAAGAAAAAAGCAGCTAAGTAAAGAAAAACGAGTGGCCATCATTACTTTAAGAAATGAAGGTCAGTCAGTAAGAAAAATTGGGAAAACTTTGAAAGTGTCCCCAAGTGCAGTGGCAAAAGCCATCAAGTGCTACAAAGAAACTTGCTCACATGAGGACCGCCCCAGGAAAGGAAGACCAAGAGTCACCTCTGCTTCTGAGGATAAGTTTATCCGAGTCACCAGCCTCAGAAATCGCAGGTTAATAGCAGCTCAGATTAGAGACCAGGTCAATGCCACACAGAGTTCTAGCAGAAGACACATCTCTACAACAACTGTTAAGAGGAGACTTTGTGCAGCAGGCCTTCATGGTAAAATAGCTGCTAGGAAACCACTGCTAAGAACCGGCAACAAGCAGAAGAGACTTGTTTGGCCTAAAGAACACAAGGAATGGACATTAGACCAGTGGAAATCTGTGCTTTGGTCTGATGAATCCAAATTTGAGATCTTTGGTTCCAACAACCGTGTCTTTGTGCGACGCAGGAAAGGTGAACGGATGGACTCTACATGGCTGGTTCCCACCGTGAAGCATGGAGGAGGAGGTGTGATGGTGTGGGGGTGCTTTGCTGGTGACACTGTTGGGGATTTATTCAAAATTGAAGGCATACTGAACCAGCATGGCTACCACAGCATCTTGCAGCGGCATGCTATTCCATCCGGTTTGCGTTTAATTGGACCATCATTAATTTTTAGACAGGACAATGACCCAAAACACACCTCCAGGCTGTGTAAGGGCTATTTGACCAAGAAGGAGAGTGATGGGGTGCTACGCCAGATGACCTGGCCTCCACAGTCACCAGACCTGAACCCAATCGAGATGGTTTGGGGTGAGCTGGACCGCAGAGTGAAGGCAAAAGGGACAACAAGTGCTAAGCATCTCTGGGAACTCCTTCAAGATTGTTGGAAGACCATTCCCGCTGATGCTCATCAAGAGAATGCCAAGAGTGTGCAAAGCAGTCATCAAAGCAAAAGGTGGCTACTTTGAAGAACCTAGAATATAAGACATAATTTCAGTTGTTTCACACTTTTTTGTTAAGTATATAAATATATAATTCCACATGTGTTAATTCATAGTTTTGATGCCTTCAGTGTGAATATAAAATTTTCATAGTCATGAAAATACAGGAAAATCTTTAAATGAGAAGGTGTCCAAACTTTTGGTCTGTACTGTATATACAGTATATATACAGTATATATATATATACTATAATATATATAATAATATATATATTATTTGTGTGTGTGTGTGTCACTGACATCTACAGATATCTATCTACTCTATTGTAACTTGTCTTCCTGTGATTTTACTGTATGCAGCGTGTTACGTGTTACGGAACCACTCAGCACCCAGAATATGTTGTGCAGTTATATGTATGTATAATAGGTTCCATGTGAGATGCATGTCCCTAATGCATCAGCCCACAGGCTGCGCCCCTGGGCAGAGGGGACACGATATTCCCCTTTTGTCCGCCCCCCACCTTTGTAATTCCCACAGTAAATATCGGCAGGCTCCGGCCACCTGCGGCTATGGTAATGTATGTCTGGCCTGCCGCTTTTCTATTGGCCTGCCCTCTGTATCTGTGTGATATATTCTGTGTCCTGTGAGTAAAGTGTTGTCAGACTGGAAATACCTGGAGAAGCCAAAGCAGAGTGGACCTCCTGAAACACGGGGTGGTACTTAAAGAGGTACCCCAGCTTGGTAGACCCCGTTACACAGCAGATGAATTGCCGGATTTTCAAAGGAGATTGGTGTGTAAAAATTGAACAGCACCCGCATGAGGGGTATACTCAAGAGGGGTATAATTTCCAAAATGCTGTTAGAGCAAATGATCTTTACAATAAGTTATCAATACGTGTTACATATCATCAATATTAGATTTCTGGTTAACAGCTCCACGTTACAGCTAACACCCACTGGTCATAGTATCAGCGCCATGACTACAGTGTATATTTACACAAAGGGGTCACCGTGACGTGGCAGTGGGCTTCCACAGTCTGATCAAAAGCTGAACGACAAACCTTTATTATATAAGCACATACCAGGCGTGCAGAATTACAGGGGCATTCTCCAGTATGGAAATGATCCCTTATGCATAAGATAGGGGGTAACTGCCCGATCACCGAGACCCCAAGGCTACTTTCACACATCAGGTTTTTGCCGTCAGGCACAATCCGGCGAGTTTTGAAAAATCGTATCCGTTTTTTTTCCCGCAGGATCCATTTTTTTCACATAGAGTTGTATCAGCGCCGGATTGTGCCTGATGGCCTCACGTTACGTTTCATCCGTTTTTTTTGCCGGATCCGTGCAAAATTTGTTTTCCGTCCATATGAACGTTTTCTGTGCGGTGAAAAAACGCCCAGCGACGGTTCCAGCGATAAACGGATGAAACGTGTGGTGTATTGACTGGATTTTTTCGCAAAATGATGTGTGAAAGTAGCCTAATAATACCGAAAACTGGGCGTGAATAGTGCGGCTCCATTGATTCTCTATGGGACCCCCAGCGATGGCTGAGCTCTGCATTGGGTCAGCACCAGGGGTCCCATGGAGTGTAAATGGATCAGCAGTGTGCAGGACTGACCACCCATCCACACGCCACAGGGACACTGCTATTAACCCCTTCCCTGGCTACCACCAGAAATCTCACATCATCCCCCATCCCACCTCACGTCATTTCGTTGCCTAGCAAAATATAAAGGCGCCTGGACACCATCCCTCTCCATGAACTATATGAACATGATGTATTATGTACGTAGGAACATTCAAACACACATTCTGCCTTTTACATAATGAGAAGCAGAGGTCGCCAGTGACAGTCCGGCCACTCCGATATCTCCGGGCATATCTAGTCCCCCAGAATATGGCGGCTCCGGAGACTGACAGCACCTGCTCTGGTGACACTTCTGTTTGACTGTGCATCCTCTTGTGACTGTGACTGCTGCTTTACGATTGGCACGTCATGGTCACATGATCAGGAAGACCTTAGTGGCAATGTGGGCGGGATGATTGACCATGACTTCCGCCTATCCCACAACCATGAATGCGGTGTGTTGCTAAGGGAGCAATTAATTACTGCTGGTTACCTCTCAGCCCTGTGGTCACGTGTACGTTATGACTGACCAATGCGGCGTGCGCGGATCCCCCTGACGTGACCGGCACTGAGGTGACTCACGTGATCAGGTTTGTCATGTGATCTAGAAGTAACGGCTGTCATAGGGTAAAGGTGAGGGATGAAGAGTAATAAAGCCCCTTCTCCTATAGCATAGCCTATACTACTGTAATAATGCTCCTTCTTCTATAACCTAACCTCGTCTACTGTAACAATGCCCTTTCTTCTATAACCTAAACTGTACTACTGTAATAATACCCCTTCCCCATAGCATAGCCTCTTCTACTGTAATAATGCCCCTTCCTCTATAACCTAACCTCTTCTACTGTAAGAATGCCCCTTCCTCTATAACCTAACCTCTTCTACTGTAATAATGTCCCTTCCTCTATAACCTAACCTCTTCTACTGTAATAATGTCCCTTCCTCTATAACCTAACCTCTTCTACTGTAATAATGCCACTTCCTCTATAACCTAACCTCTTCTACTGTAATAATGCTCCTTCCTCTATAACCGAACCTCATTTACTGTAATAATGCCCCTTCCTCTATAACCGAACCTCTTCTACTGTAATAATGTCCCTTCCTCTATAACCTAACCTCTTCTACTGTAAGAATGCCCCTTCCTCTATAACCTAACCTCTTCTACTGTAATAATGTCCCTTCCTCTATAACCGAACCTCTTCTACTGTAATAATGTCCCTTCCTCTATAACCTAACCTCTTCTACTGTAATAATGCCCCTTCCTCTATAACTTAACCTCTTCTACTGTAATAATGCCCCTTCCTCTATAACCTAACCTCTTCTACTGTAATAATGCCCCTTCCTCTATAACCTAACCTCTTCTACTGTAATAATGTCCCTTCCTCTATAACCTAACCTCTTCTACTGTAATAATGTCCCTTCCTCTATAACCTAACCTCTTCTACTGTAATAATGCCCCTTCCTGTATACCAGGGGTGGGGAACTTCAGGCCCTTGATGACCTTTTATCAGGCCCCCGAGCAGATTCTCAGGGACTGCATTCTTTGGCAGGGAGCTGTATTTTGATTACAACCAGCTCATTTATTTCTTCTTGCTCTGTTAGCACACACGCAGTGTTCACCACTGAACACTGAAGGGCATGCAATGAAAGATTACGTCCTGACACTAGTGCCAGAGTCAGGATGTACTTTGCTGGTGAAGTTTGTACGGCCCCCGAAGGATGGTATAAAAATGGCCCTTGGCAGAAAAAAGATTCCCCACCCCTGCTCTGTACCATAACCTCTTCTACTGTAATAATGTCCCTTCCTCTATAAACTAACCTCATCTACTGTAATAATGCCCCTTCCTTTATAACCTAACGTACTGTAATAATGCCCCTTCCTCTATAACCTAACCTCTTTTATTGTAATAATGCCCTTTCCTCTGTAACCTAACCTCTTCTACTGTAATAATGCTCCTTCTATAATCTAACCTCATCTACTGTAATAATACCCCTTCCTCTATAACCTAACCTATTCTACTGTAATAATGCCGCTTCCTCTATAACCTAACCTCTTCTACTATAATAATGCCCATTCCTCTATAACCTAACAACCTAACCTCTTCTACTGTAATAATGCCCCTTCCTTTATAACCTAACAACCTAACCTCTTCTACTGTAATAATGCCCCTTCCTCTATAACCTAACCTCTTCTACTATAATAATGCCCATTCCTCTATAACCTAACAACCTAACCTCTTCTACTGTAATAATGCCCCTTCCTTTATAACCTAACAACCTAACCTCTTCTACTGTAATAATGCCCCTTCCTCTATAACCTAACCTCATCTACTGTAATAATGCTCCTTCCTCTATAACCTAACCTCTTCTACTGTAATAATGCCCCTTCCTCTATAACCTAACCTCTTCTACTGTAATAATTCTCCTTCCTCTATAACCTAACCTCTTCTACTGTAATAATGCCCCTTCCTCTATAACCTAACCTCTTCTACTGTAATAATTCTCTTTCCTCTATAACCTAACCTCTTCTACTGTAATAATGATCCTTCCTCTATAACCTAACCACTTCTACTGTAATAATGCTCCTTCCTCTATAACCTAACCTCTTCTACTGTAATAATACTCCTTCCTCTATAACCTAACCTCTTCTACTGTAATAATTCTCCTTCCTCTATAACCTAACCTCTTCTACTGTAATAATTCTCCTTCCTCTGTAACCTAACCTCTTCTACTGTAATACTGCCCCTTCCTCTATAACCTAACCTCTTCTGCTGCAATAATGCTCCTTCCTCTATAACCTAACCTCTTCTACTGTAATAATGCTCCTTCCTCTATAACCTAACCTCTTGTACTGTGATAATGCTCCTTCCTCTATAACCTAACCTCTTCTACTGTAATAATTCTCCTTCCTCTATAACCTAACCTCTTCTACTGTAATAATGCCCCTTCCTCTATAACCTAACCTCTTCTACTGTAATACTGCCCCTTCCTCTATAACCTAACCTCTTGTACTGTGATAATGCTCCTTCCTCTATAACCTAACCTCATCTACTGTAATACTGCCCCTTCCTCTATAACCTAACCTCTTCTACTGTAATAATACTCCTTCCTCTGTAACCTAACCTCTTCTACTGTAATAATGCTCCTTACTCTATAACCTAACCTCTTGTACTGTGATAATGCCCCTTCCTCTATAACCTAACCTCTTCTACTGTAATAATGCTCCTTCCTCTATAACCTAACCTCTTCTACTGTAATAATGATCCTTCCTCTATAACCTAACCTCTTGTACTGTGATAATGCTCCTTCCTCTATAACCTAACCTCTTCTACTGTAATAATTCTTCCTCTATAACCTAACCTCTTCTACTGTAATACTGCCCCTTACTCTGTAACCTAACCTCTTGTACTGTGATAATGCTCCTTCCTCTATAACCTAACCTCATCTACTGTAATACTGCCCCTTCCTCTATAACCTAACCTCTTCTACTGTAATAATGCTCCTTCCTCTATAACCTAACCTCTTCTACTGTAATACTGCCCCTTCCTCTATAACCTAACCTCTTCTACTGTAGTACTGCCCCTTCCTCTATAACCTAACCTCTTCTACTGTAATAATGCTCCTTCCTCTATAACCTAACCTCTGCTACTGTAATAATGCTCCTTCCTCTATAACCTAACCTCTTGTACTGTGATAATGCTCCTTCCTCTATAACCTAACCTCTTCTACTGTAATAATTCTCCTTCCTCTATAACCTAACCTCTTCTACTGTAATACTGCCCCTTCCTCTATAACCTAACCTCTTGTACTGTGATAATGCTCCTTCCTCTATAACCTAACAACTTAACCTCTTCTACTGTAGTAATGCCCCTTCCTCTATAACCTAACCTCATCTACTGTAATAATGCTCTTTCCTCTATAACCTAACCTCTTCTACTGTAATAATGCTCCTTCCTCTATAACTTAACCTCTTCTACTGTAGTAATACCCCTTCCTCTATAACCTAACCTCATCTACTGTAATAATGCTCCTTCCTCTATAACCTAACCTCTTCTACTGTAATAATGCCCCTTCCTCTATAACCTAACCTCTTCTACTGTAATAATTCTCCTTCCTCTATAACCTAACCTCTTCTACTGTAATAATGCCCCTTCCTCTATAACCTAGCCTCTTCTACTGTAATAATTCTCTTTCCTCTATAACCTAACCTCTTCTACTGTAATAATGATCCTTCCTCTATAACCTAACCACTTCTACTGTAATAATGCTCCTTCCTCTATAACCTAACCTCTTCTACTGTAATAATGCTCCTTCCTCTATAACCTAACCTCTTGTACTGTGATAATGCTCCTTCCTCTATAACCTAACCTCTTCTACTGTAATAATTCTCCTTCCTCTATAACCTAACCTCTTGTACTGTGATAATGCTCCTTCCTCTATAACCTAACCTCTTCTACTGTAATAATTCTCCTTCCTCTATAACCTAACCTCTTCTACTGTAAAAATTCTCCTTCCTCTATAACCTAACCTCTTCTACTGTAATAATTCTCCTTCCTCTGTAACCTAACCTCTTCTACTGTAATACTGCCCCTTCCTCTATAACCTAACCTCTTCTACTGTAATAATGCTCCTTCCTCTATAACCTAACCTCTTCTACTTTAATAATGCTCCTTCCTCTATAACCTAACCTCTTGTACTGTGATAATGCTCCTTCCTCTATAACCTAACCTCTTCTACTGTAATAATTCTCCTTCCTCTATAACCTAACCTCTTCTACTGTAATACTGCCCCTTCCTCTATAACCTAACCTCTTGTACTGTGATAATGCTCCTTCCTCTATAACCTAACCTCATCTACTGTAATACTGCCCCTTCCTCTATAACCTAACCTCTTCTACTGTAATAATGCTCCTTCCTCTATAACCTAACTGTTATGACCTGGTGGTCAGGACAACAATGGACCTGGTGGTTAAGAGCACACGGAATGACCTGATAGTTACTGATAATATAGGACGAGCTCTGGGACGTGGGAACTCTGCTGACCGCAATCCCTAATCCTATCACACACACTAGAAATAGCCGTGGATTGCTCCTAACGCTCCCTATGCAACTCGGCACAGCCTAAGGAACTAGCTAGCCCTGAAGATAGAAAAATAAAGCCTACCTTGCCTCAGAGAAATTCCCCAAAGGAAAAGGCAGCCCCCCACATATAATGACTGTGACTAAAGATGAAAATACAAACACAGAGATGAAATTGATTTAGCAAAGTGAGGCCCGACTTACTGAACAGACCGAGGATAGGAAAGGTAGCTTTGCGGTCAGCACAAAAACCTACAAAAAGACCACGCAGAGGGCGCAAAAAGACCCTCCACACCGACTCACGGTGCGGAGGCGCTCCCTCTGCGTCCCAGAGCTTCCAGCAAGCAAGACAACAAACAAAATAGCAAGCTGGACAGAAAAATAGCAAACCAGAGAAAAACAAGCAGGCACTTAGCTTCTGCTGGGAAGACAGGTCACAAGAACGATCCAGGAGAGAACAAGACCAATACTGGAACATTGACAGGTGGCATGGAGGAAAGATCTAAGTGGAGTTAAATAGAGCAGCCAGCTAACGAATTAACCTCGTCACCTGTGGAAGGAAACTCAGAAACACCCACAGCCACCAGAGGAATTCCATGGATAGAACCAGCCGAAGTACCATTCATGACCACAGGAGGGAGCCCGACAACAGAATTCACAACAGTACCCCCCCCCTTGAGGAGGGGTCACCGAACCCTCACCAGAGCCCCCAGGCCGACCAGGATGAGCCAAATGAAAGGCACGAACCAGATCGGCAGTATGAACATCAGAGGCAAAAACCCAGGAATTATCTTCCTGATCATAACCCTTCCACTTGACCAGGTACTGGAGTTTCCGTCTCGAAATACGAGAATCCAAAATCTTCTCCACCACATACTCCAACTCCCCCTTAACCAACACCGAGGCAGGAGGATCAACGGATGGAACCACAGGCGCCACGTATCTCCGCAATAACGACCTATGGAACACATTATGGATGGCAAAAGAAGCAGGAAGGGCCAAACGAAATGACACAGGATTGATAACCTCAGAAATCTTATACGGACCAATGAAACGAGGCTTAAACTTAGGAGAGGAAACCTTCATAGGAACATAACGAGACGACAACCAAACCAAATCCCCAACACGAAGTCGGGGACCCACACAGCGCCGGCGGTTAGCAAAACGTTGAGCCTTCTCCTGGGACAATGTCAAATTGTCCACCACATGAGTCCAAATCTGCTGCAACCTATCCACCACAGTATCTACACCAGGACAGTCCGAAGACTCAACCTGCCCTGAAGAGAAACGCGGATGGAAACCAGAATTGCAGAAAAACGGCGAAACCAAAGTAGCCGAGCTGGCCCGATTATTAAGGGCGAACTCAGCCAACGGCAAAAAGGACACCCAATCATCCTGATCAGCAGAAACAAAGCATCTCAGATATGTTTCCAAAGTCTGATTGGTTCGTTCGGTTTGGCCATTTGTCTGAGGATGGAAAGCCGAGGAAAAAGACAAATCAATGCCCATCCTAGCACAAAAAGATCGCCAAAACCTCGAAACAAACTGGGAACCTCTGTCAGAAACGATGTTCTCTGGGATACCATGTAAACGAACCACATGCTGGAAAAATAATGGCACCAAATCAGAGGAGGAAGGCAATTTAGACAAAGGTACCAAATGGACCATCTTAGAAAAGCGATCACAAACCACCCAAATGACCGACATCTTTTGAGAGACGGGGAGATCCGAAATAAAATCCATAGAAATATGCGTCCAGGGCCTCTTCGGGACCGGCGAGGGCAAAAGCAACCCACTGGCACGAGAACAGCAGGGCTTAGCCCGAGCACAAGTCCCACAGGACTGCACAAAAGAACGCACATCCCGTGACAAAGACGGCCACCAAAAGGATCTAGCCACTAACTCTCTGGTACCAAAGATTCCAGGATGCCCAGCCAACACTGAACAATGAATCTCAGAGATAACTCTACTAGTCCATCTATCAGGGACAAACAGTTTCTCCGCTGGGCAACGGTCAGGTCTATCAGCCTGAAATTTTTGCAGCACCCGCCGCAAATCAGGGGAGATGGCAGACAAAATTACCTCCTCTTTGAGAATACCCGCCGGCTCAGGAACACCCGGAGAGTCAGGCACAAAACTCCTTGACAGGGCATCAGCCTTCACATTCTTAAGGCCCCGTCACACATAGCGAGATCGCTAGCGAGTTCGCTGCTGAGTCACAAGTTTTGTGACGCAACAGCGATCTCAGTAGCGATCTCGCTATGTGTGACACGTACCAGCGATCAGGCCCCTGCTGTGAGATCGCTGGTCGTGTCGGAATGGCCTGGGCCATTTTTTGATCGTTGAGGTCCCACTGACATCGCTGAATCGGCGTGTGTGACGCCGATTCAGCGATGTCTTCGCTGGTAACCAGGGTAAACATCGGGTTACTAAGCGCAGGGCAGCGCTTAGTAACCCGATGTTTACCCTGGTTACCATCGTTAAAGTAAAAAAAACAAACGCTACATACTTACCTACCACTGTCTGTCCTCGGCGCTCTGCTTCTCTGGTCTGGCTGTGAGCACAGCGGGCGGAAAGCAGAGCGGTGACGTCACCGTTTTGCTTTCCGGCTGCCTGCCGCTCACAGCCAGAGCAGAGAAGCAGAGCGCCAGGGACAGACAGCGGTAGGTAAGTATGTAGCGTTTTTTTTTTTTACTTTAACGATGGTAACCAGGGTAAACATCGGGTTACTAAGCGCGGCCCTGCGCTTAGTAACCCGATGTTTACCCTGGTTACCGGGGACCTCGGGATCGTTGGTCGCTGGAGAGCTGTCTGTGTGACAGCTCTCCAGCGACCAAACAGCGACGCTGCAGCGATCCGGATCGTTGTCGGTATCGCTGCAGCGTCGCTAAAGTGTGACGGTACCTTTAGAGCCCGGAAGGTACGAAACCACAAAATCAAAACGGGAGAAAAATAACGACCATCGAGCCTGTCTCGGATTCAACCGTTTGGCAGACTCAAGATAAGTCAAATTCTTGTGATCTGTCAAGACCACCACGCGATGCTTGGCTCCTTCAAGCCAATGACGCCACTCCTCGAATGCCCACTTCATGGCCAACAACTCTCGATTACCAACATCATAATTGCGCTCAGCAGGCGAAAACTTTCTAGAAAAGAAAGCACATGGCTTCATCACCGAGCCATCAGAACTTCTTTGCGACAAAACAGCCCCTGCTCCAATCTCAGAAGCATCAACCTCAACCTGAAACGGGAGCGAAACATCTGGCTGGCACAACACAGGGGCAGAAGAAAAACGATGCTTCAACTCCTGAAAAGCCTCTACAGCTGCAGAAGACCAATTGACCACATCAGCACCCTTCTTGGTCAAATCAGTCAACGGTTTAGCAACACTAGAAAAATTAGCGATGAAGCGCCGATAAAAATTAGCAAAGCCCAGGAACTTTTGCAGGCTCTTCACAGATGTCGGCTGAGTCCAATCGTAAATGGCCTGAAATTTAACAGGGTCCATCTCGATAGTAGAAGGGGAAAAAATGAACCCCAAAAATGAAACCTTCTGAACTCCAAAGAGACACTTTGACCCCTTCACAAACAAGGAATTTGCACGAAGGACCTGGAACACCATTCTGACCTGCTTCACATGAGACTCCCAATCATCCGAAAAGACCAAAATATCATCCAAATACACAATCAGGAATTTATCCAGGTACTCTCGGAAGATGTCATGCATAAAGGACTGAAATACTGATGGAGCATTGGAAAGCCCGAATGGCATAACCAGGTACTCAAAATGGCCCTCGGGCGTATTAAATGCTGTTTTCCATTCATCGCCTTGTTTAATACGCACAAGATTATACGCCCCTCGAAGATCTATCTTGGTGAACCAACTAGCCCCTTTAATACGAGCAAACAAATCAGACAGCAACGGCAAAGGATACTGAAATTTGACTGTAATTTTATTGAGAAGGCGGTAATCAACACAAGGTCTCAAAGAACCATCCTTCTTGGCCACAAAAAAGAACCCTGCTCCTAACGGTGATGACGACGGGCGAATATGGCCTTTCTCCAAGGATTCCTTTATATAACTCCGCATAGCGGCGTGTTCTGGCACAGATAAATTGAACAATCGGCCCTTAGGAAACTTACTACCAGGAATCAAATTAATTGCACAATCGCAATCCCTATGAGGAGGTAGGGCACTGGCTTTGGGCTCATCAAATACATCCCGATAATCCGACAAAAACTCTGGAACTTCAGAAGGAGTGGAAGACGAAATAGACAAAAATGGAACATCACCATGTACCCCCTGGCAACCCCAGCTGGACACAGACATAGATTTCCAGTCCAATACTGGATTATGGACCTGTAGCCATGGCAACCCCAAAACGACCACATCATGCAGATTATGCAACACCAGAAAGCGGATATCCTCCTGATGTGCAGGAGCCATGCACATGGTCAGTTGGGTCCAGTACTGAGGCTTATTCTTGGCCAAAGGCGTAGCATCAATTCCTCTCAATGGAATAGGATACTGCAAGGGCTCCAAGAAAAAACCACAGCGCCTAGCATACTTCAAGTCCATCAAATTCAGGGCAGCGCCTGAATCCACAAATGCCATAACAGAATAGGATGACAAAGAGCAAATCAGAGTAACGGACAATAGAAATTTCGACTGTACCGTACCAATGGTGGCAGACCTAGCGAATCGCTTAGTTCGCTTAGGACAATCGGAGATAGCATGAGTGGAATCACCACAGTAAAAACATAGCCCATTCCGACGTCTGTGTTCTTGCCGTTCAGCTCTGGTCAAAGTCCTATCACATTGCATAGGCTCAGGCCCATGCTCAGATAGTACCGCCAAATGGTGCACAGCTTTACGCTCACGCAAGCGTCGATCGATCTGAATGGCCAAAGACATAGACTCATTCAGACCAGCAGGCATGGGAAATCCCACCATGACATCCTTAAGGGCTTCAGAGAGACCCTTTCTGAAGATTGCTGCCAGGGCACATTCATTCCACTGAGTGAGCACAGACCACTTTCTAAACTTCTGACAATATATCTCCGCTTCATCCTGACCCTGACACAGAGCCAGCAAGATTTTCTCTGCCTGATCCACTGAATTAGGTTCGTCATAAAGCAATCCAAGCGCCAGGAAAAACGCATCAACATCACGCAATGCCGGATCCCCTGGCGCAAGGGAAAATGCCCAGTCTTGAGGGTCACCACGTAACAAAGAAATAATGATCTTTACTTGTTGAACAGGGTCACCTGAGGAGCGAGGTTTCAAGGCAAGAAACAATTTACAATTATTTTTGAAATTCAAGAACTTAGATCTATCACAAAAAAACAAATCAGGAATTGGAATCCTAGGCTTTGACATCGGATTCTGAACCACAAAATCTTGAATATTTTGTACACTTATAGTGAGATTATCTATCAAAGAGGACAGACCTTGAATGTCCATGTCTACACCTGTGTTCTGAACCACCCAGATGTAAAGGGGAAAAGAGAGACAAAACACACTGCAAAGAAAAAAAAATGGTCTCAGAACTTCTCTTATCCCTTTATTGAGATGCATTAGTACTTTGGGCCACCTGTACTGTTATGACCTGGTGGTCAGGACAACAATGGACCTGGTGGTTAAGAGCACACGGAATGACCTGATAGTTACTGATAATATAGGACGAGCTCTGGGACGTGGGAACTCTGCTGACCGCAATCCCTAATCCTATCACACACACTAGAAATAGCCGTGGATTGCTCCTAACGCTCCCTATGCAACTCGGCACAGCCTAAGGAACTAGCTAGCCCTGAAGATAGAAAAATAAAGCCTACCTTGCCTCAGAGAAATTCCCCAAAGGAAAAGGCAGCCCCCCACATATAATGACTGTGAGTAAAGATGAAAATACAAACACAGAGATGAAATAGATTTAGCAAAGTGAGGCCCGACTTACTGAACAGACCGAGGATAGGAAAGGTAGCTTTGCGGTCAGCACAAAAACCTACAAAATGACCACGCAGAGGGCGCAAAAAGACCCTCTGCACCGACTCACGGTGCGGAGGCGCTCCCTCTGCGTCCCAGAGCTTCCAGCAAGCAAGACAACAAACAAAATAGCAAGCTGGACAGAAAAATAGCAAACCAGAGAAAAACAAGCAGGCACTTAGCTTCTGCTGGCAAGACAGGTCACAAGAACGATCCAGGAGAGAACAAGACCAATACTGGAACATTGACAGGTGGCATGGAGCAAAGATCTAAGTGGAGTTAAATAGAGCAGCCAGCTAACGAATTAACCTCGTCACCTGTGGAAGGAAACTCAGAAACACCCACAGCCACTAGAGGAATTCCATGGATAGAACCAGCCGAAGTACCATTCATGACCACAGGAGGGAGCCCGACAACAGAATTCACAACACCTAACCTCTTCTACTGTAATAATGCTCCTTCCTCTATAACCTAACCTCTTGTACTGTGATAATGCCCCTTCCTCTATAACCTAACCTCTTCTACTGTATTAATGCTCCTTCCTCTATAACCTAACCTCTTCTGTAATAATGCTCCTTCCTCTATAACCTAACCTCTTGTACTGTGATAATGCTCCTTCCTCTATAACCTAACCTCTTGTACTGTGATAATGCTCCTTCCTCTATAACCTAACCTCATCTACTGTAATACTGCCCCTTCCTCTATAACCTAACCTCTTCTACTGTAATAATGCTACTTCCTCTATAACCTAACCTCTTCTACTGTAATACTACCCCTTCCTCTATAACCTAACCTCTTCTACTGTAATACTGCCCCTTCCTCTATAACCTAACCTCTTCTACTGTAATAATGCTCCTTCCTCTATAACCTAACCTCTTGTACTGTAATAATGTTTCTTCCTCTATAACCTAACCTCTTGTACTGTGATAATGCTCCTTCCTCTATAACCTAACCTCTTCTACTGTAATAATTCTCCTTCCTTTATAACCTAACCTCTTCTACTGTAATACTGCCCCTTCCTCTATAACCTAACCTCTTGTACTGTGATAATGCTCCTTCCTCTATAACCTAACCTCATCTACTGTAATACTGCCCCTTCCTCTATAACCTAACCTCTTCTACTGTAATAATGCTCCTTCCTCTATAACCTAACCTCTTGTACTGTGATAATGCCCCTTCCTCTATAACCTAACCTCTTGTACTGTGATAATGCTCCTTCCTCTATAACCTAACCTCATCTACTGTAATACTGCCCCTTCCTCTATAACCTAACCTCTTCTACTGTAATAATGCTCCTTCCTCTATAACCTAACCTCTTGTACTGTGATAATGCTCCTTCCTCTATAACCTAACCTCTTCTACTGTAATAATGCTCCTTCCTCTATAACCTAACCTCTTGTACTGTAATAATGCTCCTTCCTCTATAACCTAACCTCTTGTACTGTGATAATGCCCCTTCCTCTATAACCTAACCTCTTGTACTGTGATAATGCTCCTTCCTCTATAACCTAACCTCATCTACTGTAATACTGCCCCTTCCTCTATAACCTAACCTCTTCTACTGTAATAATGCTCCTTCCTCTATAACCTAACCTCTTGTACTGTGATAATGCTCCTTCCTCTATAACCTAACCTCATCTACTGTAATACTGCCCCTTTCTCTATAACCTAACCTCTTGTACTGTAATAATGCTCCTTCCTCTATAACCTAACCTCTTGTACTGTGATAATGCCCCTTCCTCTATAACCTAACCTTTTCTACTGTAATACTGCCCCTTCCTCTATAACCTAACCTCTTCTACTATTCTGCAGTATTATGCCCATCATACAGTAACCATGGCCAAAGGCAACGTCACCGACGCCATTCTCAGCCTCACCCTGGAGATCATCTACCTGCTGACCGGAGAGGTGAGGGCTTAAGGGCAATACTTCACTTATCTATAAGGGGGTGTCATAGGGTGGACCTTTCTGGCTTATCCCCAAATCCCACCTCTCCAGAACAGGGTCCCGTGTTTCCCCGCCCATGTGACGGGAGGTGGATGCTCTTGTATCCAGTATATAGACGTGGCTGTGCAGCTCAGGACCTCTGCTCTGGAGATCAGTGTCTACTGGTAGACTATCCCCGTAATAATTTAAGGACATGGCCAGACAAGTGGGGATTAGGGGAAATAGGTCACGTGACCTCACTTTCCTTTTTTTATATTAACCCATTTCCACTCAATATATTTAGTGTACCCCAAACATGGTGCCACTAAAATGGGTTGACCAGTCTGAAAAGGAAAGTTGGCATTCACTGCGATCACACTGCACTGATGGCTCTAGGAACAAGGAAGGGAAAAAAACAAAAATGCAAAACCAAAAATCCCCAGGTCCTTAAGGGGAAAAAAGAGAATTTTTTTGAAAAAATTACATTGCTATAAATTGTCACAAATAACTGTATATATGCTCATCTTGTTTACGGGGCAATCATTAGATTTGTTACAATGGCAACCATCTTGTTAGAAAGCACAACGCCTGTCCTAGACCTGGAGAAGGACGAGTGGTGTCACTGCAGAGAACTCCAGACCTATGTGAACCATTTTTCCTTTTCTTGTTACTTTTTATCAGTGAATCCAGAGAACCAGCCTGACCCAAACCGGATAACATGTCAGTTGTTCTCCAAAACTGAGCACTGGCAGACGTATCTGACGGAGGAGAGACACGATGCAGCAGGATTGCGGAGTCGGTGTCCTTTTTGGTGGAGTCGGTATTAAATGGACCGACTCCTACTATCTAATATATAAAGCTGTATGTGTGTGTGTATGTGTGTGTGTGTGTGTGTGTGTGTGTGTGTATGTCAGGGATTGGCATCTGCACCGTCACACCTACAGCCAAAAAATTTTGCACAGTCACACGTCTGGACCCCGAGAGCATCATAGGCTATGTTGCGAGGCGAAATTTTAACCCCGTGAGTTCCAATTCACCAACCAATTTTGCCCCTATCTACATAATGGGGAAAAAGTGAAAGGAAAAGTGTTGGAGGCAAATTGACAGATGCCAGATGTGAACAAGGGGGACTTAAAGAATGAGAGCGACTTGTAGGGGTAATTTTGATCTGTGACTTGGATCAAAAACGAACAGCCTAATAGTTGATAACTACTGTAGTGATGAGCGAGTGTACTCGTTGCCCGGTTTCCCAGAGCACGCTCGGGTGCTCTCCGAGTATTTTCTAGTGCTCGGAGATTTAGTTTTCCTCACCTCAGCTGCATGATTTACGGCTGCTAGACAGGCTGAATACATGTGAGGAATGCCTGATTGTTAGGGAATCCCCTCATGTATTCAGCCTGTCTGGCAGCCACAAATCATGCAGCTGAGGCGATGAAAACTAAATCTTCGAGCACGCCGAAATACTCGGAGATCACCCGAGCATGCTTGGGAAAACCCGAGTAACGAGTACACTCACTCATCACTAATGATAATGGGTTCAATTCTGGAATCCACAGACATACGTACATGACTCACGAAGGTCTGAATGAGGCCTAACAGCCAGAACAGGCTGAAACATACAGTTAGGTCCATATATATTTGGACAAAGACAACATTTTTCTAATTTCGGTTACAGACATTACCACAATGAATTTTAAACAAAACAATTCAGATGCAGTTGAAGTTCAGACTTTCAGCTTTCATTTGAGGGTATCCACATTAAAATTGGATGAAGGGTTTAGGATTTTCAGCTCCTTAACATGTGCCACCCTGTTTTTAAAGGGACCAAAAGTAATTGGACAATTGACTCCAAGGCTATTTCATGGAGAAGTGAGGGCGATCCCTTCGTTATGTCATTCTCAATTAAGCAGATAAAAGGCCTGGAGTTGATTTGAGGTGTGGTGCTTGCATTTGGAAGGTTTTGCTGTGAAGTAAACAGGCGGCCAAAGGAGTTCTCCATGCAGGTGAAACAAGCCATCCTTAAGCTGCAAAAACAGAAAAAAAAACATCCGAGAAATTGCTACAATATTAGGAGTGGCAAAATCTACAGTTTGGTACATCCTGAGAAAGAAAGAAAGCACTGGTGAACTCATCAATGCAAAAAGACCTGGGCGCCCACGGAGGACAACAGTGGTGGATGATCGCAGAATAATCTCCATGGTGAAGAGAAACCCCTTCACAACAGCCAACCAAGTGAACAACACTCTCCAGGAGGTCGGCGTATCAATATCCAAATCTACCATAAAGAGAAGACTGCATGAAAGTAAATACAGAGGGTTCACTGCACGGTGCAAGCCACTCATAAGCATCAAGAATAAAAAGGCTAGACTGGGCTTTGCTAAAAAAACATCTAAAAAAGACAGCACAGTTCTGGAAGAACATTCTTTGGACAGATGAAACCAAGATCAACCTCTACCAGAATGATGGAAAGAGTAAAGTATGGCGAAGGCGTGGTACAGCTCATGATCCAAAACATACCACATCATCTGTAAAACACAGCGGAGGCAGTGTGATGGCTTGGGCATGCATGGCTGCCAGTGGCACTGGGTCACTAGTGTTTATTGATGATGTGATACAGGACAGAAGCAGATGAATGAATTCTGAGGTATTCAGAGCCATTCTGTGTGCTCAGATCCAGCCAAGTGCAGTCAAACTGATTGGTCGTCGTTTCATACTACAGATGGACAATGACCCAAAACATAAAGCCAAAGCAACCCAGGAGTTTGTTAAAGCAAAGAAGTGGAATATTCTTGAATGGCCAAGTCAGTCACCTGATCTCCACCCAATTGAGCAGCATTTCACTTGTTAAAGACTAAACTTCAGACAGAAAGGCCCACAAACAAACAGCAACTGAAAACCACTGCAGTGAAGGCCTGGCAGAGCATCAAAAAGGAGGAAACACAGCGTCTGGTGATGTCCATGAGTTCAAGACTTCAGGCAGTCATTGCCAACAAAGGGTTTTCAACCAAGTAATAAAAATGAACAGCTCTGTGGGGGGGTAGGCGGCAGGGGGGCCTTTTTTACAGCATATTTCAATCATTAATCGTTGTGCTCTCATTACTAATTTATAACGCTCAAATATTAAAGTATATGTCTTTGTACTACTTTTTGAATAAAGTTTGTTTTATGATATGTTCATCTACGCTCTGCTTTTTCTCCTTGCATTGTAATTTTCATTATAGGTACACTTCAACTGTGAGAGGCAGAAGCTAGTAATACAAAACAGAAAAACACATTGTAGGATTTTTAAATAATTTGCTTTTTATTGCATGAAATAAGTATTTGATCACCTACCAACCAGCAAGAATTCTGACTAACAGACCTGTTAGTTTTTCTTTAAGAAGCCCCTCTACTCTGCATTCATTACCTATATTAATTGCACCTGTTTAAACTCGTTACCTGTCCTGTCCACACAATCAATTACTCTCTAAACTCTCCACCATGGCCAAGACCAAAGAGCTTGTCATGATGTGTTCCAGGGTTTAATCCTGTCTGCCCTTTTTCCGGGCAGATCATGTCAAGGGTTAACTTTGCTCTGCCTCATGTTTGCTATTTAGCTGCTATGCATCCTGCTGGCAGTGTCAGCTATAGTTCTGCCTTCGGCGTGTGAACCTGACGCTGGTAGCCCTTGATTTGTCCTGCTGTGATCCCTGACTTGCCCCGTGTCTGTTGACTCCGTCTGTCTGTCCTTTTCCCAGCGTTTCCCTGTTTGTCGGTTTGATTCTCTGGTTTCTGACTTGGCTTGTATTTGGACTCGCTTCTGCCTTCTGACTTTGTCTTATCCGCTTCTGACAGTTGCTGAACCTCCTGGCTTGTTCCTGACCACATGTACTGCTGATCCCTTTGGTACTTCTGCCTCTGTTTTCTGACTTGGCTTGTGTGACCACTCTCTCGCCACTCGGTGGCGCCTGTGCTGCTGCTCTGTGGTGCTTCTTTGTGTTCGCAGTCTCACTTCCCTCTCAAGCTCCCTCTGGTGGAGGTTGCGCTATACTGCACTGCAGCAGCATGACAGAGCTGTCTACGGATACCAGGGACAAATTGTAGACCTGCATAAGGCTGGAATAGGCTACAGAACAATAGGCAAGCAGCTTGGTGAGAAGGCCACAACTGTTGGCACAATTATTAAAAAATAGAAGAAACACAAGATGACTGTCAATCTTCCTCATTCTGGGTCTCCATGCATGGTCATGCCTTGTGGGGTAAGGATGATTCTGAAAAAAGTTAGGAATCAGCCCAGAACTACATGGGAGGGCAACGACCCCGAAACCTGAAAAAATCTGGAGAAGATCTGTATGGCGGAGTGTGTCAAAATCCCTGCTGCAGTGTGTGCAAACTGGGTCAAGAACTGCAGGAAACATCTGACCTCTGTAATTGCAAACAAAGGTTTTTGTACCATATAGTAACTTCTGTTTTTCTATTGTATCAAATACTTATTTCATGCAATAGCACGTAAATTAATTATGTAAAAATTATACAGTGTTATTTTTTTTTTAATTTTTTTTTTTATTTTGTCTCTCACAGTTGAAGTGTATGTACGATAAAAATTATAAACCTCTCTATTCTTTGTAGGTGGGAAAACTTGCAAAATTTACATTTTATTTTCCACACTGTATGAGTAATAGTTTAAGGTTTTTCTCAATTTAGTTATTTATTTTATTTATTTATTTCCTGGAGAGTCCCTTAACAGTTACAGTGACTCCTATTAAAAATGTGTTCTGGAACTTTTATTATTCTTGTTAAGAACTAACAAGCAGGTACTTGCTAAATTTTCTGCCTAGCAACAATTTTTGCCAACTCAAATCAGTCGCAGACTCTCCTGCCAGCGATTCCCTTGCTTCTCTTAATGTCCTATTGACAGATTGGTGTCTTCTTTTTCTCTCTGCTCTTTTAACAAGGCATCACTCCCAATGTCATTCTGATTGACAGCCGGATCTTTGCTGCCTAAGGCTGGTTTCAGGCTTGCGTTCCTGTGCGCTGCAGATGGCAGCGTACTTCCTCCTTGCTTCCTCCGTGAAGCTCCGCCCAGGCTCCGCCTACTGCCGGCTGAGTCCTGTGTTTCCCTGCATACCTATGTTTAACATTGTGTACGCAGGGACATGTGTTGTATACGGATGTGTCCGCATGCGGCAATTTGAGGCGTGCGGCGCCCGCACGGAAACGCAGAATTTTTGTCTACTTAGCCTTTACTGGTTATTAACAAGGGGTGACCCCCCAAAATAATGTGAGGTCCCCCTATTATTAATAACCAGCAAAGGCTAGGCAGAGAGCTGCAGGCAGATATTAATAGCCTAGGAAGAGGCCATGGATATTGGCCCCCTCCCAGACTAAGAGAACATCAGACCTCAGCCGCCCCAGATATGGCGCATCCATTAGATACTCCAATTCTGGCACTTAGCCTCCGATCTTACCAATTTCCCTGGTATGGTGGCAAGTGGGGTAATAGTATTGGGGCTGATGTCAGTTTTGTAATGTCAGCTGGCATCAAGCACAGGGGTTAGTAATGGAGAGGCGACTCTCATTCTTTACCCCATAGTCAAATGTAATATAGACAAACAAAGTCCTATATTTCAAATAAAAACTCCCCGACCCTCTTTTACCCTTTATTAATATCCAGAGAAATATAAAAACACAAAGTAATCCTCACCTGTCTGAAGATAATCCCTATATGATGCTGTTCCATGAAGAACTCCAGCTCTGCTATATCCGGATGGTTTGCTGAGCAGTGACATGATGCAGGAGAATGCTCATGCAGTCTCTAGTGCTGACTTAAGGTCACCGGAGTTCATAGCCTTGGTCATAGCTAGTGATGAGCGAGTGTACTCGTTGCTCGGGTTTTTTCTGGCATGCACGGGTGGTCTTTGAGTATTTGTGACTGCTCGGAGATTTAGTTTTTGTTGACTCAGCTGCATAATTTACAGCTGCTAGCCAGCCTGAGTACACGTGAGGGTTGCCTGGTTGCTAGGGAATCCCCACATTTAATCAAGCTGTCTAGTACCCGCAAATAATGTAGCTGTGGTTACAAATACTTGGAGACCACCAGAGCGTGCTAAGGAAAACCCGAGCAACTAGTATACTCGCTCATCACTAGTCATAGCCTGACGTCACCACTCGCATCGTGAGAATTTTATCTTATTTCTATAGATGCCTCTCAGTTACTAACGCCTGAACTTGATGCCAGCTGACATTACAAAGCTGACACCAACCCCAAAAGTATTACCCACTTTCCACTGCACCATGGCAAGTGGGAAGAGCAGAAGCTAAGCTCCAGAATTGGTGCATCTAGTGGATGCGACATTTCTGGGGCAGCTGAGGGCTGATGTTCTTAGTCTGGCAGGAGGCCAATATCCATGGCCCCTTCCTAGGCTATTAACATCAGTTCGCAGCTGACTGCCTTTGCTGGTTATTAATAATAGGGGAATCCCACGTATTTTTTTTTTTAATAACCAGTTTTTTCTAATAACCAGTAAACACTATGCAGACAGCTGTGAGATGATATTAATAGCCTGGGAGGCTCCATGTTTATTACCCTTTTCCCACGCTATTAAGACCAGCTTTAAGCTGTCTGCTTTCCCTCAGCTGGTCAATAAAAAACTGCACATGTAAAGCACTGAGTCTATATCTCAATTACATCTATAATATAAAGCTGGGAGCGTCACTCTGTCCGAAGCCTTTATAGATTGCGCAAGCGCCGGCGCAGTCTGGGCCTCACAGAGTGACGCTCCCAGGAGATCGCGGTATGCGTAAGCACTGAACGCACACCGCGATCTCCACCGGAGAGTCAGGGACCGCCAGGAGGGTAAGTATGAGCTATATTCACCTGTCCCGTTCCACCGCTGCGCGCCGCCATCTTCCCGGTCCTCGGCCTGTGACCTTCAGTTCAGAGGGCGCGATGACGCGCTTAATGCGCGCCGGCGCCGCCCTCTGACTGACCAGTCACAGCCAGAGGACCGGGAAGATGGCGGCGCGCAGTGGTGGAACGGGGCCAGGTGAATATAGTAAGTCCAAAAACAAAGGAAAAAGTGAGTTGCACAGCCTTCTGGCAGATCAGCAGCAGTGAGTGGTGACGGACTGACTTCAGTATAGGGGGTGCTCGCATGGAAGATAGATGCAAACATGTAGATCAGAACAGAAAATGCGGCAGCACTCACCCATCTGTGATCCAATTCTTTATTCAAAACATGAAAAAGTACAGCCTTGCGGTCCGAGGGAGTGCAGGTGGACGGGAGGTGAGCAGGTGAACGACGACAGCTGTTTCACGCTGATCCAAGCGCTTCTACAGGTCTGAATATAGTAAGTGCTGGGGGGCCTGAGCTGGCGGCGATACCGGCACCTGACCCCCACAGCGTGCCGGTGTCCCCGCCTCAGGCCCCCCAGCACTCGGCACCGAGCGGGTCAGAGGCAGCGGGGCCGAGCGGGTCAGAGCAGAGTGTGGCAGATGTAGCAGAGCAGAGTGTGGCAGATGTAGCAGAGCAGAGTGTGGCAGATGTAGCAGAGCAGAGTGTGGCAGATGTAGCAGAGCAGAGTGTGGCAGATGTAGCAGAGCAGAGTGTGGCAGATGTAGCAGAGCAGAGTGTGCAGATGTAGCAGAGCAGAGTGTGGCAGATGTAGCAGAGCTGAGTGTGGCAGAAGTAGTAGAGCAGAGTGTGGCAGATGTAGCAGAGCTGAGTGTGGCAGGATGGGAGCAGCCCATGTCAGAATGGGTATAAAGGCACAGATGATTGGCCTCGGGGAGACCAAAACATCCAACACCACGGAGACACCATCACGTGTTTCTCAACGCTGTGATTCCAGAACACTGCCCCCATCCATTATGGGAAATATGCAGATGCATGTAAAGAAGCTGCGGAGACACCATCACGTGTTTCTCGACGCAAGCAGTGAATAGCCAGGCCTTTCCCCGGGAAGGAACAACCACGGGAAGGGCAGCATCCTATGAAGGAAAGCCACCTATGCCAAGCATGGTATCCATCCACAGACAGCTGTTTCGGGGTTTTTGCCCCTCATCAGTGTGGAGTAGGAATCTGGCTATTAGGAGCAGTGCCTAGTAAAAAGGCTATAAAGGCACAGATGATTGGCCTCGGGGAGACCAAAACATCCAACACCACGGAGACACCATCACGTGTTTCTCAACGCTGTGATTCCAGAACACTGCCCCCATCCCTTATGGGAAATATGCAGATGCATGTAAAGAAGCTGCGGAGACACCATCACGTGTTTCTCGACGCAAGCAGTGAATAGCCAGGCCTTTCCCCGGGAAGGAACAACCACGGGAAGGGCAGCATCCTATGAAGGAAAGCCACCTATGCCAAGCATGGTATCCATCCACAGACAGCTGTTTCGGGGTTTTTGCCCCTCATCAGTGTGGAGTAGGAATCTGGCTATTAGGAGCAGTGCCTAGTAAAAAGGCTATAAAGGCACAGATGATTGGCCTCGGGGAGACCAAAACATCCAACACCACGGAGACACCATCACGTGTTTCTCAACGCTGTGATTCCAGAACACTGCCCCCATCCCTTATGGGAAATATGCAGATGCATGTAAAGAAGCTGCGGAGACACCATCACGTGTTTCTCGACGCTGTGATTCCTACTCCACACTGATGAGGGGCAAAAACCCCGAAACAGCTGTCTGTGGATGGATACCATGCTTGGCATAGGTGGCTTTCCTTCATAGGATGCTGCCCTTCCCGTGGTTGTTCCTTCCCGGGGAAAGGCCTGGCTATTCACTGCTTGCGTCGAGAAACACGTGATGGTGTCTCCGCAGCTTCTTTACATGCATCTGCATATTTCCCATAAGGGATGGGGGCAGTGTTCTGGAATCACAGCGTTGAGAAACACGTGATGGTGTCTCCGTGGTGTTGGATGTTTTGGTCTCCCCGAGGCCAATCATCTGTGCCTTTATAGCCTTTTTACTAGGCACTGCTCCTAATAGCCAGATTCCTACTCCACACTGATGAGGGGCAAAAACCCCGAAACAGCTGTCTGTGGATGGATACCATGCTTGGCATAGGTGGCTTTCCTTCATAGGATGCTGCCCTTCCCGTGGTTGTTCCTTCCCGGGGAAAGGCCTGGCTATTCACTGCTTGCGTCGAGAAACACGTGATGGTGTCTCCGCAGCTTCTTTACATGCATCTGCATATTTCCCATAAGGGATGGGGGCAGTGTTCTGGAATCACAGCGTTGAGAAACACGTGATGGTGTCTCCGTGGTGTTGGATGTTTTGGTCTCCCCGAGGCCAATCATCTGTGCCTTTATAGCCTTTTTACTAGGCACTGCTCCTAATAGCCAGATTCCTACTCCACACTGATGAGGGGCAAAAACCCCGAAACAGCTGTCTGTGGATGGATACCATGCTTGGCATAGGTGGCTTTCCTTCATAGGATGCTGCCCTTCCCGTGGTTGTTCCTTCCCGGGGAAAGGCCTGGCTATTCACTGCTTGCGTCGAGAAACACGTGATGGTGTCTCCGCAGCTTCTTTACATGTATCTGCATATTTCCCATAAGGGATGGGGGCAGTGTTCTGGAATCACAGCGTTGAGAAACACGTGATGGTGTCTCCGTGGTGTTGGATGTTTTGGTCTCCCCGAGGCCAATCATCTGTGCCTTTATAGCCTTTTTACTAGGCACTGCTCCTAATAGCCAGATTCCTACTCCACACTGATAAGGGGCAAAAACCCCGAAACAGCTGTCTGTGGATGGATACCATGCTTGGCATAGGTGGCTTTCCTTCATAGGATGCTGCCCTTCCCGTGGTTGTTCCTTCCCGGGGAAAGGCCTGGCTATTCACTGCTTGCGTCGAGAAACACGTGATGGTGTCTCCGCAGCTTCTTTACATGCATGTCAGAATGGGGGCGCAGGATGGGAGCAGCACATGACAGGATGGAGACGCAGGATGGGAGCAGCGCATGACAGGATGGGGACGCAGGATGGGAGCAGCGCATGACAGGATGGGGACGCAGGATGGGAGCAGCGCATGACAGGATGGGGACGCAGGATGGGTGCAGCACATGACAGGATGGGGACGCAGGATGGGAGCAGCGCATGACAGGATGGGGACGCAGGATGGGAGCAGCGCATGACAGGATGGGGTTGCAGGATGGGTGCAGCACATGGCAGGATGGGGACGCAGGATGGGTGCAGCACATGACAGGATGGGGACGCAGGATGGGAGCAGCGCATGACAGGATGGGGTTGCAGGATGGGTGCAGCACATGACAGGATGGGGACGCAGGATGGCTGCAGCACATGACAGGATGGGGACGCAGGATGGGAGCAGCGCATGACAGGATGGGGACGCAGGATGGAGCAGCACATGACAGGATGGGGACGCAGGATGGGAGCAGCACATGACAGGATGGGGACGCAGGATGGGAGCAGCACATGACAGGATGGGGACGCAGGATGGGTGCAGCGCATGACAGGATGGGGACGCAGGATGGGAGCAGCGCATGACAGGATGGGGACGCAGGATGGGAGCAGCACATAACAGGATGGGGACGCAGGATGGGAGCAGCACATGACAGGATGGGGACGCAGGATGGGAGCAGCGCATGACAGGATGGGAGCAGCACATGACAGGATGGGGACGCTGGATGGGAGCAGCACATGACAGGATGGGGACGCAGGATGGGTGCAGCACATGACAGGATGGGGACGCAGGATGGGTGCAGCACATGACAGGATGGGGACGCAGGATGGGAGCAGCACATGACAGGATGGGGGCGCAGGATGGAGCAGCACATGACAGGATGGGGGCTCAGGATGGAGCAGCACATGACAGGATGGGGGCGCAGGATGGAGCAGCACATACCAGGATGGAGACCATATACCAATATAAATGCTCGCCACCCGGGCGTAGAACGGGTTCAATAGCTAGTCTATCTATATCTGTATATAACATTGTTTTATTAGTTAGAAAACTAGCTTGAAATGAAAGAGAATTGTATGTAAAAACAGATGTTAAAAATGCTTTCCGTATGCTTGTCAGACGGATGCTACTTGCTAAAAATTGCATTGTACTAGCATGACACTCGCCCACTTTTCTGGATCAACATCGGACTGCTAGTATGACTCCAGCCCTACTGCTACATTTTCTACACAGCTTTGCTCTCATCTACGCTGCAGATTTCACTGAATGGGTAGAGATGTCATTCTCTGCAGAGCAAACCAGAAGCAGAAATGATCGAGGCTGCTTCATTTTCATAATTAGCTGAATCTACTTCAATCATCAAGGTGGCATGATACAGCTATACCCTCATATGTCATATCTCTTTATTACTATTGGAACATGACCAGAAAAGTGAGGGACTTTGTCATTAAGGGCACATGACCTCACCAGACAGGTGGGAGATTATAGGCCTTTTGTGCTATATTTCTAATACTATTGAAAGTCTTGTCTCTGGGGTCATAATAATAAAATATAGTCAGTAATGAAACTGGTTGAAAAGTATCAAAGATTTTGACCACTTAGTGGATAATTTTGAGTCTACAAAAACAGTGTTATATATATCTTCTATTATTTTGAATTCCTAGGATTATGTTCCAGAGAAGAAGACAACTATTGAGTGTAGAAAATGGAGTCGGACCCAGAGCCTTAACATAAGGTCACCTCAGGGGGTAAAAACTGATCAGATGTTAGACCTTACCAACAAGATTATTGCGCTGCTAACTAGAGAGGTGAGTGCCTCTGGGAATAATGGGTCATGGTACCATAATACTTGGGAATAATGTGTCTGGATGATGACTGTATTATGTGTGTTAGGTTCCTATAAGGTGTCAGGATGTCACTGTCCATTTCTCCATGGAGGAGTGGGAGTATATAGAAGGACACAAGGACTTGTACAAAGACATCGTGATGAAGAACCACCAGAACGTCATATCATCAGGTCAGCAATGATCTTCGTTGTCACTAAATTTCTTAGTATCACAGTATAAATATTTAAGTTGTAGGGGGCAGATTGATTAGTGTATGACTACAAATAAGATTTCACAGAGTTGTTTTTGTACTTTGTGACTTTGAAACCTAGACGGATGCACTGGAGTTGTAGACACACAACTGGAAAAAAAAATATTCAAGAATGTCTCCAAAGTTGCTTAATTTTAGTTGCATTGAGGCAATAAAAACTGGTTGTCTTGAATGGGGTTTCCCACCACTATTTGACCCCCTTCCATATGTCCTCAGTTTTCATAATACTAATATACTGTAATTGCCTGCGCTTCTTCTGTGAGGGCATTTTGGTATGGGTCACGTAATCAGTTTTTGACATGCAAGTAATGCTTCGTGTCTGTTACATCCAATCCACCCCTCTTCTGGACACAGGATTCAGACTGAATGAGCAGAGCATTTTAATTTGCTCCTCATGGGGGGCACAGCTACCTTTTAAATGATTGATGCGATATCTGAGAACAAGCTCGGATCATTCTTCATGGATCCCGTCACTTCACTGAATCGCAGACCTCCTCAATTGACAAGCGCTGTGATGTGCTTGTCATTAGAAAGCTCCTCATAGCACATGTCATTTGAAGGGTTCGGCACCTAGAAAGCATTGGCAAGCTCCGATGATAGACATCACTGTCCTGCCAGTGCTTTGGAGTATAAGTGCTGGATTCTTCAGTTCACAAGTGCTGCTGTATCCTTGCTAATGACAAGCACATTGCAGCACTTGTCAATTGAATGGGCCAGCACTCCAAAGCATCAGCAGGCTCAGAGCAGAGGACAATGAGCTTGTCATCTTAGCTTGCATACTCAGATACCCTGTCAATCATATAAAGGCATCGCTGCCCCTCAGGACTGGATTGACCTGCTCTAGAGTTAAACACATGAAAGGGGGTCAACTAGTTATAGAAACAACAAAACCAAACCAAAAAAATGGTAGCCGTGCGGCACTAGATCCGCAAATTATTCACAGGTGTGTAAATGAGCGGCGGCAGAGCAGACTGCAGCACTATCCAGAGAAAACAGCTCGCGGTGGTGCTCAATGAAACAATCCACAGAGGACCAAAGACTTGACTGACGATGAATCAAAAAAGAAAATATGGCACTCACCCCTAAAGATGCTGTAGTGAAGTCCTTTATTTGCTACGAACAGCAATCAGGTACACATGGAGAGGCGGCAGGACGTGAAGAGGAGAGGGTGCGGGGAACAGGTAAGGACTACGGCCGTTTCGCGCAAAGCGCTTCAACGGGTCCAGGGGGGAAGCGGCAGGACGTGAAGAGGAGAGGGTGCGGGGAACAGGTAAGGACTACGGCCGTTTCGTGCAAAGCGCTTCAACGGGTCCAGGACCTGGACCCGTTGAAGCGCTTTGCGCGAAACGGCCGTAGTCCTTACCTGTTCCCCGCACCCTCTCCTCTTCACGTCCTGCCGCCTCTCCATGTGTACCTGATTGCTGTTCGTAGCAAATAAAGGACTTCACTACAGCATCTTTAGGGGTGAGTGCCATATTTTCTTTTTTGATTCATCATTAGTTATAGAAACCCTTTTATTGTAAAGGATATATGTAATACATGCATGACTGATCACTTGCTGCAACTATGGGGACTAGAGATTTGACTCTTGCCTCTATTCTTATACCAAGTCTCCAAATTCCAAGTGTAATATTCGGAGAACAGCAATTTTGAAGTTGCAGAGCTGCATGACATTTGTTATTTTGTAGGTCTCTGTACAATCACGATGAAAAATAAAGTCCACCCTCTTTGAATGCTAAGGGTTTATGTATTAGGACATATAAAAAAACTCATCTGGTCCTTAGGAGATCTTAAGATAAAGTACATACAACCTCAGATTCCCAACACATGACAATTTACACCATGTCACTATTTACCAAAAACTAGTGTGTGAAAAATTAAGTGTACCCTTACTACTTCCATAGGTTGGTAATCAAATATCATTGATTTATTTTCTTCAGTAAGTCCACCTGTATAAAAGCAGAAGTTTTTGCAGCTTTCTGGTCTGCGGCATCAAGGCATGTAAACATTATTAGTGGTCTTAGATAAGCAATTGTTGCAGTCCATCAATCTGTGAAGTGTTACAAGGCCATTTCCAAACCATTTGGTGTCTTTCTTCAGTGAGAAAGATTATTCCCAAGTGGAATAGATTCAAGACAGCGTCAATCTGCCCAGGATTGGATGTCCCGGCAAATTTTACTCAAGGTGAGATCATGCAATGCTTAGAGAAATTGCGGAAAAAAAATACAAGAGCTACAGCTCAGACTCTAAAGGCCTCAGTCAGTTTGTTACATGTTCAAATTCATGAAAGTACTATTAGAAAAAGACTGAACAAGTATTTCTTGTTTAGAAGGGTTGCCAGAAGAAAGCCCCTTCTTTCTAAAAATAAAAATAATCACATGGCAGCACAGATAAAGTTTGCAAAATTGCATCTGAACAAATTGCAAGACTTCTGGAATAGCACCCTTTTGTCAAACTAGACCAAAGTGAAGATGTTTGGCCGTAATACCCTGCGCTATGTTTGTCAAAAACAAAACACACATCATAACAGCACAAATGCCTCATACAAACTATCAAGCATGATGGTAGAGGGGTAGTGAATTTAGATGTCTTGCAGCTATAGGATCTGGGCACCTTGCAGTCATTGAGTTGACCAAAAACATCTCTGCAGACAAAATATTTTGGGAGTTAAATTTTCCGCTATTTTATTGAAAACATAAAGCGTGGCTGAAACTGGATCGCACAACAGGACAATAATCTAAATCACTGCAGGAAATCTACGTTTTTCTTATAGGTAAATGAGCTATTAAGATCTATGGGTCAGACATAGATCTCCCAGAGAATCTGCCTCCAGAGCTTATTTTACATGAAAGGGGGCGTTACCAGTGTGAGACATGTAGATTAGGAGATCAGACTGTCAGTCATTACATGTCTCACACTGGTAACTCTCCCTTTCATCTAAAATAATCTCTAAAGGCAGATTCTCATTCAGATCAGTGTCCAGCCCATAGCCTGGAACAGCTCATTTACATATAAGAAAAATGTGGATTTCTGTGGAATAATACATCAGATCGCAGATATCAAGGTATCATATTATTCATATTTCGATTATATACATGCCCATATAGACGGCATAGTAGGGATTCCCTTTAAGCAAAATTGTAAAGAAGAATGTGAAAGACTGAAATAACGTTTTTCGTAAAATACTAAACTATTGCAGCTAAAGATGGTTCTACAGCTGTTGAGTCATGGGGGGGAATTAATTTTTTCACACAGCATCTGCAGGTTGTCCCAGTTTTTGATAAATGACACAGTGTAATTTGTTATATGTTGTTGTTCATCAGAAAAGTTATTTAACTTAATTTTAGTTTTGTTGTGGAATGAGATGTATGAGCATACAACTCAGAGTTTGTTTTTTCTCTGGATGGTATACGTAGGGGAGAGGGAAAGGTGAAAGTAGGCTAAAGATCAGGGCCATGTTTACATGGTCCCTCTTTAACCCCTTTACGACATGTGGCGTAATAGTAAGCACATATCAAACTCCCCCTGATCTATACAGCTGACAGGTGCCCGCAACAGCCATGGGTGGAATCGCGATCCACCCACGACTGCTAACTAGTTAAATGCTGCTGTCAGTCTCTGATATCACGAAAAATGGAGATGTTACAGATCTTGGAACATGACGCCTTTTTTGTTCTTAACAAATTTGGGAATTTTTTTTCATCACTTAAATAAAAAAGAGCCCAGACATGTTTGGTGTCTATGAGCTCGTAATGACCTGGACAATCATAATAGCAGGTCAGTTGTAACATTTAGTGAACATGGTTAAAAAAACCAAACAACTTCACTTTTCCACAAATTGCACTTTTTTTTGCAATTTCACTGCACTTGGAATATTTTTCCTGTTTTCCAATACACGATATGTTAAAACCAATGGTGTCGTTCAAAAGTACAACCTGTCCTGCAAAAATAAGCCCTCACATGGACATAATGACCAAAAAATAACAAAGTTATGGCTCTGGGAAGAAGAGGAACAAAAAACAAACACGCAAAGATGGAAAATGGCCCGGTGATTAAGGGGTTAACACATACCACAATTCATGATGCAGAGATACAGCAGAGAAATATAGGTATAGTACAGTGCCAAAGATTTAACTTATTGTATTTTTCAGACTATATGACACACAGGACCTTAAGACGCACCCCAAATTTTCAGGAGTAAGTTAGGGAAAAATGTAATGTGCCAAATGGGGGTTCATCTCACAGTCCGAATTCAGCTTACAAGCGGGGTGGGAGGTCGTGGCGGTGGAGTGGGGTCACAGGAGGTGGTATGAAGCTGTGGGGTGATGCTGCGAGTCCCATCCCAGACTGGTAATAATAATAATAATTGTTATTTATATAGCGCCAACATATTCCGCAGCACTTTACAGTTTAACAGTTCATACACAACAGTTGCCTGCTGGTCTGAATGAGTCTATGTCTTTGGCCATTCAGATCGATCGACGCTTACGTGAGCGTAAAGCTGTGCACCATTTGGCGGTATTATCTGAGCATAGACCAGAGCCTATGCAATGTGATAGGACTTTGACCAGAGCTGAACGGCAAGAACACAGACGTCGGAATGGGCTGTGTTTTTACTGTGGTGATTCCACTCATGCTATCTCCGATTGTCCTAAGCGCACTAAGCGGTTCGCTAGGTCTGCCACCATTGGTACGGTACAGTCGAAATTTCTTTTGTCCGTTACTCTGATCTGCTCTTTGTCATCCTATTCTGTTATGGCATTTGTGGATTCAGGCGCTGCCCTGAATTTGATGGACTTGGAGTTTGCTAGGCTCTGTGGTTTTTTCTTGGAGCCCTTGCAGTATCCTATTCCATTGAGAGGAATTGATGCTACGCCTTTGGCCAAGAATAAGCCTCAGTACTGGACCCAATTGACCATGTGCATGGCTCCTGCACATCAGGAGGATATTCGCTTTTTGGTGTTGCATAATCTGCATGATGTGGTCGTTTTGGGGTTGCCATGGCTACAGGTCCATAATGCAGTATTGAATTGGAAATCTATGTCTGTGTCCAGCTGGGGTTGTCAGGGAGTACATGGTGATGTTCCATTTTTGTCTATTTCGTCATCCACCCCTTCTGAAGTCCCGGAGTTTTTGTCGGATTACCAGGATGTATTTGATGAGCCCAAATCCAGTGCCCTACCTCCTCATAGGGATTGCGATTGTGCTATCAATTTGATTCCTGGTAGTAAGTTTCCTGAGGGCCGACTGTTCAATTTATCTGTGCCAGAGCACGCCGCTATGTGGAGTTATGTAAAGGAATCCTTGGAGAAGGGTCATATTCGCCCGTCGTCGTCACCATTGAGAGCAGGGTTCTTTTTTGTGGCCAAGAAGGATGGTTCTTTGAGACCTTGTATTGATTACCGCCTTCTTAATAAGATCACAGTCAAATTTCAGTACCCTTTGCCGCTGCTGTCTGATTTATTTGCTCGGATTAAGGGGGCTAGTTGGTTCACCAAGATAGATCTTCGTGGTGCGTATAATCTTGTGCGTATTAAACAGGGCGATGAATGGAAATCAGCATTTAATACGCCCGAGGGCCATTTTGAGTACCTGGTTATGCCATTCGGGCTTTCCAATGCTCCATCAGTATTTCAGTCCTTTATGCATGACATCTTCCGAGAGTACCTGGATAAATTCCTGATTGTATATTTGGATGATATTTTGGTCTTCTCGGATGATTGGGAGTCTCACGTGAAGCAGGTCAGAATGGTGTTCCAGGTCCTTCGTGCGAATTCCTTGTTTGTGAAGGGGTCAAAGTGTCTCATTGGAGTTCAGAAGGTTTCATTTTTGGGTTTCATTTTTTCCCCTTCTACTATCGAGATGGACCCTGTTAAAGTCCAGGCCATTTATGATTGGACTCAGCCGACATCTGTGAAGAGTCTGCAAAAGTTCCTGGGCTTTGCTAATTTTTATCGTCGCTTCATCAGTAATTTTTCTAGTGTTGCTAAACCGTTGACTGATTTGACCAAGAAGGGTGCTGATGTGGTCAATTGGTCTTCTGCGGCTGTGGAAGCTTTTCAGGAGTTGAAGCGTCGTTTTTCTTCTGCCCCTGTGTTGTGCCAGCCAGATGTTTCGCTTCCGTTTCAGGTCGAGGTTGATGCTTCTGAGATTGGAGCAGGGGCTGTTTTGTCGCAAAGAAGTTCTGATGGCTCGGTGATGAAACCATGTGCCTTCTTTTCTAGAAAGTTTTCGCCTGCTGAGCGCAATTATGATGTTGGCAATAGAGAGTTGTTGGCCATGAAGTGGGCATTCGAGGAGTGGCGTCATTGGCTTGAAGGAGCCAAGCATCGCGTGGTGGTCTTGACGGATCACAAGAATTTGACTTATCTCGAGTCTGCCAAACGGTTGAATCCTAGACAGGCTCGTTGGTCGCTATTTTTCTCCCGTTTTGATTTTGTGGTTTCGTACCTTCCAGGCTCTAAGAATGTGAAGGCTGATGCCCTGTCAAGGAGTTTTGTGCCCGACTCTCCGGGTGTTCCTGAGCCGGCGGGTATTCTCAAAGAGGGGGTAATTTTGTCTGCCATCTCCCCTGATTTGAGGCGGGTGCTGCAAAAATTTCAGGCTGATAGACCTGACCGTTGCCCAGCAGAGAAACTGTTTGTCCCTGATAAATGGACTAGTAGAGTTATCTCTGAGGTTCATTGTTCGGTGTTGGCTGGTCATCCGGAAATCTTTGGTACCAGAGATTTGGTGGCTAGATCCTTTTGGTGGCCGTCTTTGTCGCGGGATGTGCGTTCTTTTGTGCAGTCCTGTGGGACTTGTGCTCGGGCTAAGCCCTGCTGTTCTCGTGCCAGTGGGTTGCTTTTGCCCTTGCCGGTCCCGAAGAGGCCCTGGACGCATATCTCTATGGATTTTATTTCGGATCTCCCTGTCTCTCAAAAGATGTCAGTCATTTGGGTGGTTTGTGATCACTTCTCTAAGATGGTCCATTTGGTACCCTTGTTTAAATTGCCTTCCTCCTCTGATTTGGTGCCATTGTTTTTCCAGCATGTGGTTCGTTTACATGGCATTCCGGAGAACATCGTTTCGGACAGAGGTTCCCAGTTTGTTTCGAGGTTTTGGCGAGCCTTTTGTGCTAGGATGGGCATTGACTTGTCTTTTTCCTCGGCTTTCCATCCTCAGACAAATGGCCAAACCGAACCAACTAATCAGACTTTGGAAACATATCTGAGATGCTTTGTTTCTGCTGATCAGGATGATTGGGTGTCCTTTTTGCCTTTGGCTGAGTTCGCCCTTAATAATCGGGCCAGCTCGGCTACTTTGGTTTCGCCGTTTTTCTGCAATTCTGGTTTCCATCCTCGTTTCTCTTCAGGGCAGGTTGAGTCTTCGGACTGTCCTGGTGTAGATACTGTGGTGGATAGGTTGCAGCAGATTTGGACTCATGTGGTGGACAATTTGACATTGTCCCAGGAGAGGGCTCAACGTTTCGCTAACCGCCGGCGTTGTGTGGGTCCCCGACTTCGTGTTGGGGATATGGTTTGGTTGTCGTCTCGTTATGTTCCTATGAAGGTTTCCTCTCCTAAGTTTAAGCCTCGTTTCATTGGTCCGTATAAGATTTCTGAGGTTCTCAATCCTGTGTCGTTTCGTTTGACCCTTCCAGCTTCTTTTGCCATCCATAATGTATTCCATAGGTCATTGTTGCGGAGATACGTGGCGCCTGTGGTTCCATCCGTTGATCCTCCTGCCCCGGTGTTGGTTGAGGGGGAGTTGGAGTATGTGGTGGAGAAGATTTTGGATTCTCGTATTTCGAGACGGAAACTCCAGTACCTGGTTAAGTGGAAGGGTTATGGTCTTTGCCTCCGATGTTCATGCTGCCGATCTGGTTCGTGCCTTTCATTTGGCTCGTCCTGGTCGGCCTGGGGGCTCTGGTGAGGGTTCGGTGACCCCTCCTCAAGGGGGGGGGTACTGTTGTGAATTCTGTTGTCAAGCTCCCTCCTGTGGTCATGAATGGTACTTCGGCTGGTTCTGTCCATGGGCTTCCTCTGGTAGTTGTGAGTGGGGCTGCGGCTTCTGAGGTTCCTTCCACAGGTGACGAGGTTAATTCGTTAGCTGGCTGCTCTATTTAACTCCACCTAGATCATTGCTCCATGCCACCTGTCAATGTTCCAGTATTGGTCTAGTTCACTCCTGGATCGTTCTTGTGACCTGTCTTCCCAGCAGAAGCTAAGTTCCTGCTTGTTTTTCTTTAGTTTGCTATTTTTCTGTTCAGCTTGCTATTTTGATTGTTGTCTTGCTTGCTGGAAGCTCTGGGACGCAGAGGGAGCGCCTCCGCACCGTGAGTCTGTGCGGAGGGTCTTTTTGCGCCCTCTGCGTGGTCTTTTTGTAGTTTTTTGTGCTGACCGCAAAGCTACCTTTCCTATCCTCTGTCTGTTCAGTAAGTCGGGCCTCACTTTGCTAAATCTATTTCATCTCTGTGTTTGTAATTTTCATCTTTACTCACAGTCATTATATGTGGGGGGCTGCCTTTTCCTTTGGGGAATTTCTCTGAGGCAAGGTAGGCTTTATTTTTCTATCTTTAGGGCTAGCTAGTTCCTTAGGCTGTGTCGAGTTGCATAGGGAGCGTTAGGAGCTATCCACGGCTATTTCTAGTGTGTGTGATAGGATTAGGGATTGCGGTCAGCAGAGTTCCCACGTCTCAGAGCTCGTCCTATATTATCAGTAACTATCAGGTCATTCCGTGTGCTCTTAACCACCAGGTCCATTATTGTCCTGACCACCAGGTCATAACAGTGCCGGTGTCACCGATGGCGAGTAGGTCCCCCATCTGTCCAGAGCCCTGACTTATACCCCTATTGCCATTTCCTTGGCTGGTTCAGCCTTAATTCCCAAGCAGTATGCTCACTGTCTTGTAATTATATTTGACACAAAACTTTCCTTTATTCCCCATATACAATCTCTCATTCGCTCATCTCACCTATATTTTAAAAACCTCTCAAGGATCCAACCTTTTTTCACCCTTAAAACTGCAAAAACGCTTACTGATGGTCTTATTCATTCTCCTCTTGACTACTGCAACTCTCTTCTGATCGGTATCCCTCCAACCAAACTTTCTCCCCTACATTGCATCCTGAATGCGGGGGCCAGGATCCTTTTTCTGTCCAACTGCTTCACTGATGCCTCCATTTTGTACCAGTCATTACACTCACTGGTTGCCCCTCTGCTTCAAAATACAATACAAACTTATCTCTCTCGCCCTCAGATCTCTCCAAAATTCTGCACTACCTTACATCTCCTCCCTCATCTCTGCTCCGCAACTGACGTAAGATTAAAATCCTCCATATTCTGAACCTCCCAATTCGTTCTCGAAGACTTCTCTCATGCTGCTCCAGTTTTCTGGAATGTACTGTCTTTGACGATCTGACTAAGCCCCCATGTTTTAAAGTTCTGCAGAATATGTTGGTGCCATATACGGTAAACAAAATTATTTGTTACTATTTCATCAGTGCTGAAATAAAACACAAGTGTGGTGCTTTAAACCTGCACGCCCTAGCAGCGTACTGAACTTTGGAGGAGACTTTTTTGGGCCAGTATACAAAATTCTGCGGTATTTACTCCACATGTGAATGTGGATTCAAGGTGAAAGAAGCCAAAACTAGATTACACCTATAGGTGGTGGGAACATCTAATCTCCTGTCCCTCCCTGCCCAGTGAGCTCTAACTCTATCAGTCAGTCATTTTCCTCTTGCCCAGCTGCTTGCTGTAAAGCCAAACTCTGGATCTGTTCGTGCAGCAAATCAAACCCCATGGCTACCTGCACAATCATATAAATAAAATGCAATTAGGAAATAAAAGCCATGTGTGAGAAATGGAGTGTTTGAGTATATGAATTAAACAAGTAAGATAAGGTGATACATGCTTTTGAGTTACCTATTGTAAATGAATAAGATTACAGATCCAATAGACTTTTGCTCTCATAGCTCGACAAGTGTAATTGTTGTGTTTCTTTTTTATCATACAGGTATACCTATAAATAACAAAAGTTCATCTGACATCCCTAACCTAAGCTCTATTTCCAGCCATGGCGGCGATCAAATAAGTTCTGTTGTGTCCCATCAAACAAAATCCCTTCCGGAATATGAAGGCACTGAAACGGAGAAGACCCCGGAGCTAGCTGCCCTTGTACAATCAGGCCCATCTAGAGAAAATGACTTCAAGGATTATGATTGTTGCACAGCTACAGATCATACACAGAATTGTCAATCTTCTCCCATTAAGGACGATTCAATGATATGGAATGCTGGAAAACTTACGTCAACTACCCATCAGCCATCTATTTGTATTAAAGAAGAACCCGTCTCATGTGAAGAAGGAAATTCAACCAAGACCAGTGTTTTAAACAATTATGATCATATACCGCACTCAAATACTCACATTAAAGAGGAACTTATGTCTTGGGATGGTGGAAACTTTCCAGAGTGTGACTTTTATGCCCCGGCGGATATTTATCAAGAAGGTAACCTCAATATGTGTACACCAGTAGACCAGCTCTATACAGACATGGGGTTTCTGGAATATGATAACTGGGATATTGGCTCAGAGAATGTCCATCACTCGTCACTGATAAACTTTCCTGAACATGGGGAGATCTTTACCAATAGATCAGCTTTTCCTATGAATCCAAGGTCTTCTGTGGGAGATAAGGTGGCAGCTTGTTCTGACTGGTGGAAATCAGTTGCTAGTAACTCTAGTATGGCTATCCAGCAGAAGGAGCAACCTATGGCGAGGCCAGTTGTCAGTTATGAACGAGAAAAAAGGTTTCCAAAAACATCCGACTTTTCCCGACAACCCAGATTTAATCCTAGAGAGAACCAGTTTTTCTGTTTTATGTGTGGAAAATATTTCTCAACTAAACCCCATCTCATCCGACATCAAAGGATCCACACCGGTGAAAAACCCTTCTCTTGTTCGGAATGTGGCAGGAGCTTTAACCAGAAATCGATCCTCGTGACGCACCAGCGGACCCACACGGGAGAAAAACCTTTTGTATGTTCAATTTGCGGAAAAAGATTCATAAAGAGTTCCAACCTTGTTTCACATCAGAGGATACATGGAGGGGATAAGCCATTTTACTGTGCAGAATGTGGGAAATCCTTTATGAAAAGCTCCAGCCTGTTTGCGCACCAAAGGACGCACAGGACAAGAAAATTCTCCTTTTTTTGAGGAGTCTGCATTCTTCTCTTCCTTCCCAAATGACTGATTTTAACAAAATATTTTGTATTTAATATAAAATGTACTTTGTAAAAGGTATTGATCGATAATGCAATATGCCTAAACATTAAAGGGAACCTGTCATGTCAAAAAACAATATTATCTTGCATATCTGGTGTTAATCTTCAGCTAATAGCATGCTAAAGTCATGCGGCCACTACATTGAGAGCCCAGCTGCAGGGAGGAAATGCACTTTATTCTTCCCAGCAGCCTCCGGATTTCAGTTATAGAGGCGCGGCTTCAGTCACCGCTCAGTACATATTGAACTGCCATTGTAACCACACACCAGCACTGAATGACAGTCGGCACGGTACTGATACACTGCTTAGCTGGCGGGTCAGTCAGTGCTGGAGCATAGTTAGCCACACACTATGTACTAAGCAGTAAATTAATCTATGGTGTCCGCACCTCTATGACTGGAAGGTGGAGGCTACCAGGATAAATAAAGTTCATTTTCTCTGGCAGCCGGTCTTTCAGTACTGCAGCCATGTGCAGCTGTAGAATACTAATAACTTGCAGATTAACCCCATATCTACAGGTTAACCCCTTCAAGCTTTTTGCATTTTCGTTTTTCACTCCCCTTCTTCCCAGATTCATAACTTTTTTATTTTTCCGTTAACCCCTTCATGACCCAGCCTATTTTGACCTTAATGACCTGCCATTTTTTGCAATTCTGACCAGTGACCCTTTATAAGGTAATAACTCAGGAACGCTTCAACGGATCCTAGCAATTCTGAGACTGTTTTTTCGTGACAAATTGGGCTTCATATTAGTAGTAAATTTAGGTCAATTATTTTTGCAGTTATTTGTGAAAAAATCGGAAATTTGGCGAAATTTTGGAAAATTTCGCAATTTTTAAATTTTGAATTTTTAGTCTGTTAAACCAGAGAGTTATGTGACACAAAATAGTTAATAAATAACATTACCCACATGTCTACTTTACATCAGCACAATTTTGGAAACAAAATTATAAGGGTTATAAGGGTTAAAATTTGACCAGCGATTTCTCATTTTTACAAAAAAATTTACAAAACCATTTTTTTAGGGACCACCTCACATTTGAAGTTAGTTTGAGGGGTCTATATGGCCCAAAAGTGACACCATTCTAAAAACTCCACCCCTCAAGGTGCTCAAAACCACATTCAAGAAGTTTATTAACCCTTCAGGTGCTTTACAGCAGCAGAAGCAACATGGAAGGAAAAAATTAACATTTAACTTTTTAGTCACAAAATTGATCTTTAGCAACAATTTTTTTATTTTCCCAAGGGTAAAAGGAGAAACTGGACCCCGAAGGTTATTGTACAATTTGTCCTGAATACGCCGATACCCCATATGTGAGGGGGAACCACTGTTTGGGCGCACGACAGGGCTCGGAAGGGAAGGAGCGCCATTTGACTTTTTGAATGAAAAATTGGCTCCAATCTTTAGCGTACACCATGTCGCGTTTGGAGAGCCCCTGTGTGCCTAAATATTGGAGCTCCCCAACAAGTGACCCCATTTTGGAAACTAGACCCCCCCAAGGAACTTATCTAGATGAATAGTGAGCACTTTGAACCCCCAAGTGCTTCACAAATTGATCCGTAAAAATAAAAAAGTACTTTTTTTTCACAAAAAAATTCTTTTAGCCACAATTTTTTCATTTTTACATAGGCAACAGGATAAAATGAATCCTAAAATTTGTCGGGCAATTTCTCCTGAGTACACTGATATCTCATATGTGGTCAGAAACCACTGTTTGGGCGCACCGCAGGGCTCGGAAGCAAAGGAGCGCCATTTGACTTTTTGAATGAAAACTTAGCTCCAATCGTTAGCGGAAACCATGTCGCATTTGGAGAGCCCCTGTGTGCCTAAACATTGGAGCTCCCCCACATGTGACCCCATTTTGGAAACTAGACCTTCCCAAGGAACTAATCTAGATGTGCGATGAGCACTTTGAACCCCCAAGTGTTTCACAGAAGTTTATAAAGCAGAGCCGTGAAAATAAAAAATCATTTTTCTTTCCTCAAAACTTATTTTTTAGCAAGCAATTTTTTATTTTCACAAGGGTAACAGGAGAAATTGGACCCCAATAGTTGTTGTCCAGTTTGTCCTGAGTACGCTGATATCCCATATTTGGGGGGGGAACCACTGTTTGGGCACACGTCGGGGCTCGGTAGGGAAGTAGTGACGTTTTAAAATGCAGCCTTTGATGGAATGGTCTGCAGGCGTTATGTTATGTTTGCAGAGCCCCTGATGTGCCTAAACAGTAGAGACCCCCCACAAGTGACCCCATTTTGGAAACTAGAACCCCCAATGAACTTATCTAGATGTGTGGTAAGCACTTTGAACCCCCAAGTGCTTCACAGAAATTTATAACGCAGAGCCGTGAAAATAAAAATTAATTTTTTCCCACAAAAATATGTTTTTAGCCCCCATTTTGTTATTTTCCCAAGGGTAACAGGAGAAATTAGACCCCCAAAGTTGTTGTGCAATTTTCTCTGAGTACGCTTATGCCCCATATGTTTGGGTAAACCACTGTTTGGGCGCATGTCGGGGCTCGGAATAGAGGGAGTACCGTTTGACTTTTTGAACGCAAGGTTGGCTGGAATCAATGGTGGCACCATGTCGCGTTTGGAGACCCCTGATGTGCCTAAACAGTGGAAACCCCTCAATTCTAACTCCAACACTAACCCCAACACACCCCTACCCTAATCCCTTAGCGGCCAATCTGCTGCGGATCCACAGCCAAATCCGCACCGTGTGCACATAGCCTAATTCTAACCCTAATTGCAACCCTAACCCTAATTGCAACCCCAACCCTAATTCTAACTCTAACCTTAGTTCTAACCCTAATTCTAACCGTAACCCTAACCTTAATTGCAACCCTAACCCTAGTTCTAACCCTAGTTCTAACCCTAACCCTAGTTCTAACACTAACCCTAGTTCTAACCCTAGTGGAAAAATAAAAGTCAAAAGCCAAATCTGCACCGTGTGCACATAGTCTAATTCTAACCCTAATTGCAACCCTAACCCTAATTGCAACCGTAACCCTAATTGCAACCCTAGCCCTAATTGCAACCCTAATTCTAACTAACCTAGTTCTAACCCTAACCCTAGTTCTAACCCTAATTCTAACCCTAACCCTAGATGTAACCCTAACCCTAGTTATAACCCTAACCCTAGTTCTATCCCTATCCCTAGTTCTAACCCTAACCCTAGTGGAAAAATAAAAGTAAATATACAGTACAGACCAAAAGTTTGGACACACCTCATGTAAAGATTTTTCTGTATTTTCATGACTATGAAAATTGTACATTGACACTGAAGGCATCAAAACTATGAATTAACACATGTGGAATTATATACTTAACAAAAAAGTGTGAAACAACTGAAATTATGTCTTATATTCTAGGTTCTTCAAAGTAGCCACCTTTTGCTTTGATGACTGCTTTGCACACTATTGGCATTCTCTTGATGAGCTTCAAGAGGTAGTCGCCGGAAATGGTCTTCCAACAATCTTGAAGGAGTTCCCAGAGATGCTTAGCACTTGTTGGCTCACCCCAAACCATCTCGATTGGGTTCAGGTCTGGTGACTGTGGAGGCCAGGTCATCTGGTGTAGCACCCCACCACTCTCCTTTGTAACAACTCTGCTGGCATCACAGCATGGCCTCACATCTCTCACACAATCTTACCCACTGCTCCAGGTCATGATGTCCTTTCTCTTTAATGCCAGCTCCATGTTCTGTGTCTCTGCTCTGTGCATGCTTCATGGCTATGTGTATAGGGGGCCGGCGCCTGAACTCTCTGGTTCTTATAGGAATCAGGTGCATCTGTCTAATCAGTTCCTGACCAATTATCAAGAGGCCTCCTGTATATAGTGCAGCTCCACCCTGTGGTCTGTGCCTGTGCAATGTGTTAGCTCAGTTAGTGTTTAGCTGCTGAGTTTGCCTGGCCTTGCTCTGAGTTACTCCCTCTGAGCTTTTCTCTGTGCTTTTGCCTTGTTCTTGTAGTCCGCCCTCCAGGAGGCAGAATATCCTGGTCCCTGTGTCTTTGTCCCTGTGTCTTGTTCTATTGCCTTTTCTGTACTTTGTCTTTTCTCGGTCTCCTTGTTTGTGGCTTCCTTCCCTGCTTTCTTTCCTTGTGTTTTCTGTCTGTTTACACTCCGCACTCTTGCGGCTCTGCACTCAGACCTTGCTTCGCACTCTCTGGCTTTGCTCTGTGGCTCCGCTCTTTGCGGTTCTATCTGGCTCCGCTCTTTGCGGTACTATCTGGCTCCGCCTCCTGTGTTTCTGCACTTGGCTCCGTCTCTGCTCTTGGCTCCGCCTCCAGCATCTCCGCTCTTGGCTCCGCCTCCAGCATCTCCGCCTCCAGCGTCTCCGCTCTTGGCTCCGCCTCCAGCGTCTCCGCTCTTGGCTCCGCCTCCAGCGTCTCCGCTCTTGGCTCCGCCTCTAGCGTCTCCGCTCTTGGCTCCGCCTCCAGCGTCTCCGCCCTTGGCTCCGCCTCTTGTGGCTCCGTCCTTGGCTCTGTCTTCTCCTTCTCTTCTCTTAGTTCCACCTTCTAATTGTTACTTGGTCCTCCTGTATGAACAGGTCCCTACCTGTTCCTTCATTCTCCTTTCCTTCTGTCTTGTTTCCGTACCTGCATCTTCTGTGTGTACAGGTCCCTACCTGTTCCTTCATCACACTCACAATAGGACTGCACTCGGGTGTCATCAGAGTGCAGCCTGATTCATACACCACATCAACCAGTCCTGTGTTCCTGCCGTTCCTGCCCTGCCTTCCAGTCCTGTGTTCTCTGCAGTGCCTCCCAATCCTGTGTTCCTGCCAGTCCTGCCATTCCTGCCCTACCTTCCAGTCCTGTGTTCCTGCTGTCCTAGCCAGTCCTGTTTCCTGCCGTGTCTCTGCCAGCCCTGAGTTCTCTGCCGTGTCTCTGCCAGCCCTGTCTCAGCCGTGCCAGCCTACTCGTCTGTGTTCCAGCCGTGCTCTTCTGTCAGTCCTGCCTAATGCCCGCACCAATCCAGGTGTTCCTGTCTCCGAAGTGGGATCAGCAGCCACAGCCAGACACCACCCTGGAGTAGCACCTGGCAGCTGCCTGCTGCACAAGCCTGTCCTCACCATCAGAGGCTCCAGTGAAAACCCAGGCAGCTGTCATAGTCACGCCCCTTCCAGGGTAGTCTGGTTTGTGGCACAGTGGGGCCACAAACCCCCCGAGCTCACGCCCACCAGTCAGGGCGTGAGCGTGACATCCTTCTTGTTCAAATAGCCCTTACACAGCCTGGAGGTGTGTTTGGGGTCATTGTCCTGTTGAAAAATAAATGATGGTACAACTAAACGCAAACCGGACGGAGTAGCATGCCGCTGTGGTAGCCATGCTGGTTCAGTATGCCTTCAATTTTGAATAAATCCCCAACAGTATCACCTGCAAAGCACCCCCACAGCATCACATGTTCTCCTCCATGCTTCACTGTGGGAACCAGGCATGTAGAGTCCATCTGTTCACCTTTTCTGCGCCGCACAAAGACACGGTGGTTGGAACCAAAGATCTCAAATTTGGACTCATCAGAACAAAGCACAGATTTCCACTGGTCTAATGTCCATTCCTTGTGTTCTTTAGCCCAAACAAGTCTCTTCTGCTTGTTGCCTGTCCTTAGCAGTGGTTTCCTAGCAGCTATTTTACCATGAAGGCCTGCTGCACAAAGTCTCCTCTTAACAGTTGTTGTAGAGATATGTCTGCTGCTAGAACTCGGTGTGGCATTGACCTGGTCTCTAATCTGAGCTGCTGTTAACCTGTGATTTCTGAGGCTGGTGACTCGGATAAACTTATCCTCAGAAGCAGAGGTGACTCTTGGTCTTCCGTTCCTGGGGCGGTCCTCACGTGAGCCAGTTTCTTTGTGGTGCTTGATGGTTTTTGCAACTGCACTTGGGGACACTTTCAAAGTTTTCCCAATTTTTCGGACTGACTGACATTCATTTCTTAAAGTAATGATGGCCACTCGTTTTTCTTTTCTTAGCTGCGTTATTCTTGCCATAATACAAATTCTAACAGTCTATTCAGTAGGACTATCAGCTGTGTATCCACCAGACTTCTGCACAACACAACTGATGGTCCCAACCCCATTTATAAGGCAAGAAATCCCACTTATTAAACCTCACAAGGCACACCTGTGAAGTGAAAACCATTTCCGGTGACTACCTCTTGAAGCTCATCAAGAGGATGCCAAGAGTGTGCAAAAGGTGGCTACTTTGAAGAACCTAGAATATAAGACATCATTTCAGTTGTTTCCCACTTTTTTGCTAAGTATATAATTCCACATGTGTTATTTCATAGTTTTGATGCCTTCAGTGTGAATTTACAATTTTCATAGTCATGAAAATACGGAAAAATCTTTAAATGAGAAGGTGTGTCCAAACTTTTGGTCTGTACTGTATTTTCTTTATTTTATTATGTTCCCTACCTATGATAAAGGGGGGGGGGGGTATTTATTATTTTGATCACTGTGATAGAACCAATCACAGTGATCAAAATGTACCTGGAATGAATCTGCCGGCCATTTTGGAAGATAGCGGCGCCCATGGAGAAGACGGACAGACATCGGGAGGGACACGGGAGCTTGGTAAGTATGCGGGGGTGGGATCGGACCACGGGGGGTGAGATCGGACTGCGGGGGGAGCGGACAGGAGGACGGAGGGGAGTGGAGGACAGCAGAAGACAGGACGGAGGGCGGTGGATCGGTGGCGGGGCAGATCGTGGTCTCCAGCCATGGCCGATGATATTGCAGCATCAGCCATGGCTGGATTGTAATATTTCACAAATTTTCTTTGGTGAAATATTACGATTGCTCTGAGTGAAAGTGAAACGTCACTTTCAACAGCCAATCAGAGCGATCATAGCCACGGGGGAAGGGGGGGAAGCCGCGCCCCCTGGGCTGAAGTACCACTCCCCCTGTCCCTGCAGGTCAGGTGAAATTACAGTTAACCCTTTCACCCGACCTGCAGGAGCGCGATCATTCTGTGACACAGCATATGTGTCACAGGTCGGATTTTCACCGACTTTCATGACGCATACGCTGTGTCACAGGACGGGAAGGGGTTAATATGGCCATATGAGGGCTTATTTTTTGTGGGACGAGTTGTACTTTTGAACGACACCTGTAGTGTCTCCAATTTTCGTGATCTGGGGTCAGGTCAGGGCTTATTTTTTGCGTGCCGAGCTGACGTTTTTAATGATACCATTTTGGTGCAGATACGATCTTTGATCACCCGTTATTGCATTTTAATGCAACATTGTGGCGTCTAAAAAAATGTAATTCTGGCGGTTTGATTTTTTTTCTCGCTACGCCATTTAGCGATCAGGTTAATCTTTTTTTTTTTTGATCGGGCGATTCTGAACACTGTGATGCCAAATATGTCTATGTTTGATTTTATTTCTTTTATTTTGAATGGGGCAAAAGGGGGGTGATTTAGCGAATGTGCACCCTTCCGTATTTCTTGCAGAAATTTCCTGACAAAAACGGACATTTCTGCCAGAAATCCTCATGCGTTTTTCATGTGGTTTTTTTTGCGGTTTTTCTCAATGCATTAAATAGCAGGAAAAACACAAAAAATCCGCAAAATTAATGAACATGCTGCTTTTTTTTACCGCAAAAAAAACGCATCATGTGCACAAAAATTGCAGAATGCATTCTAAATGATAGGATGCATATGTATGTTTTTTTATGCGTTTTATAGTGTTTTTATCGCGAAAAACCTGAACGTGTTCACATACCCTTAAACTTTTATGTATATATTTTTTTTGTTCATATTTTTAGTCACACTTTTTTTTACTTTTGCCATGCTTCAATAGCCTCCATGAGAGGCTAGAAGCTGGCACAACTCGATCAGCTCTGCTACATGGAGGCAATGGTCAGATCACCGCTATGTAGCAGAGTTACTGCATTGCTATGAGCGCCGACCACAGGGTGGTGCTCATAGCAATCCAGCATCAACAACCATAGAGGTCTCAAGGAGACCTCTGGTTGTCATGCCGATGCACCGCTGACCCCCTATCACGTGACGGAGGTCAGCGGTGCGCGTATTTCCGGCTTGATAGCCGGAAGCACTTGTTAAATGCCGCTGTCATAGTTTGACAGCGGCATTTAACTAGATAATATGTGCGGGCGGATCGCAATTCTGCCCGCGCCTATAGTGGGCACATGTCAGCTGTTGAAAACAGCTGACATGTCGCGGCTTTGAGGTAGGCTCACCGCCGGAGCCCACCTCAAATCGGGGCTTCTGACGTCGGGCGTACTATCCCCTCCGACATCAGAAAGGGGTTAACAGTGTTTTTTGACATGACAGTTTCTCTATAAGTGGGGTGCAGCTTGACTTGTGGGTAATAGCATTTTGATGACTCTTCACAATGATATATCTAGTCCCTGGAGTAAACATGGCCTTCGGATGGTGAGATAAGTCGCCTTATATAGGACACACCCAGGGTCAAAGTATGCACAGATGTCAAGGACTGTTGGTGTGCTTTGGCAGATCTGCTTGTTTGTCTCCACCACAGCAATGTTCTTTATTGACGAATAGATGGACGTGCATTGGTTTAAAGTATCTTTCTCTGTTCTTCATGAGCACACCATTCCTCAGCCTTCTGGCTTTCTGGTCTCCAGGGGCTGTGGACTCCTGGAAATTGAAAGCTTGAACCAGAAGCATGGTCACTCTGCTGGTTCAAGATGAGCAGCTTTGCCTCTGCAAGTTGGAAAAGCACAGTGACCCAGAGACTGGTGGCATCCAGCCAGCTTCAGATAAGTGCTTGCAGGCCTTAAAGCATACAGCCTTGCACGTTGCACATGCTCACTGCCTAAGTAACCGGTTACTCTGAGGACTGCAGAGTGGATATTATTACCTCTGGCACTGGGTAATGTCTTCTGTAACTAAAAGGGCTAGAAAACGTTCCCTGTCATCACCTGTATGTAAGCTACATCCCCTCCATGGCAACATTTATGAAAACTGCTTATACCCGGGTGACCGAGACTGAAGGTAACTTCAGATGTCCGTGAAACTTCCGACCTGAACTTAACAGCCTCGTATATGTCTATGAGGCTGTAGAGCTTGGGTGAGGAGACTCAAGGCAGTCCTTACATCACAGACATCTGAATTCAGCCTAAAATGAGGTGTCTGCAGGTGAAACCATGTGGGTTAAAATGTCTGAATAGGGGAAAAGCCTCTAGAAGTTCACACCAGCCATGGAAAAGTAAGATAGACGTAAGTGATGTGATTCTCCCCTTCCACAGTCGCAACTACTAGAATCTATGGTAGATATGCAGAATATGTAGTTTCTCCTCTTCAGTTCCTCTAGATTTACACAAGATGAAGGACCTTTGGTCACGTGAGCTTGATGTAACCATAGGTCCTTCTGACTTCAGAAATTACCCTGTTGTTCCCCCAATGCTTGCCTCGCTTTGCTTATGGCACAAGTTCATCCCCTGAACCTGTATCATACCTGCACCACACGTTACTGCTGACACCTGCTTCTACTGGCAAAGGTGCAGCTCCAGAGCCTATCCCATCACTGCTTTGCACATTTTTGGCAATAAATGTACAGCGTAATGCCAGAATAGGTTAATATAAAGTGTCTGCACTTCCTTCTTAAAGGGGCAGTATAAGGAGTGTAAGCCGGACTAGAGAGCCACTATATGAGTGACTGCCATGCAATCTTACATTTCTTCTGCAGCTGCCACCGTGGAAATGCACCAGTGTACCCGGAATGAAAGCTAGAGGGGTTCTGCATAATCCCGACAGTAAGGCCGGTGTGATGCCAACCTACATCTGAAAATGATGATCAATATAAACTTTTTGGTATAATTGGTTACTTGAACACCTGAACGTACTGTAGTCTTACAAAATCCCGCACCTTGTAGACGTGTACTTGGAAAAACTGATGCTGTTTTGAAGATACCAAATATTAGATTTAAATTTCTCTTTTGATCGTTCACTTTGCATTTTGTTGATAAAAAAAATAAACTCTTAAAAGTTCTATATTTCTAAATCATTCTTACTTTGCAGCATTTTCCCCAGAGCTGCCTAACACTTTTGCACAGTACCGTACGTGGTGTAAGCACAAGACATTGGCTGAAGTAGTCGCTGCAAGATGGTGAGCAAAGTTCGATGTGCTTTACCAGCAGTGGTGTGACCAAGTCAAGGTTGTTCTGATGCTCAGGTCAGCATTCCATTGCCCTATAAAAGGCAACTAGGCTTGGGGCTTTAGGGTTTAAAATGCTGAGTACATCTGGGGTCCTTAGAACTTCTTAAAAAGAACACCTACAGCAGCAAATGTGATTAAAAAAATACCCATGATGCTATGCTGTACGCCTACTTCAGTGGTCTCTGCCAGTTCTTGTTTACATTTCTGCAGTAGTGATCTGATATCCATCCTCATGTGACCACAGCAGCCAATAGGTGTGATGCTTGAGACTGCAAAGTCAGCGATTGGCTACAAAGTCACTGGCATGCATCACATAGCTGCAGGATATGTAAACGCTGAGAACAGTAAAGCAGCGGTGCTGTACAGGTGAGGAATTTAATCCCATCACTTCTGTGCCTGTTTTCAGTTTCCGGTCCAGGCCAAATTTTACAATTCTCACACTTTATGTAGTAATAATAACTCTGGAACGCTTCAATGTGTCCTAGTAAATCTGAGACACCGTAATTTTTTAGTGACACATTGTACTTCATGTTAGTGATAAATTTAGGCCAATATTTTTTGGCATTTATTTGTGAAAACATCAAAATTTTGTAATTTGTCATCCTTTAATTTTATGCCCTTAAACCAGATATTTATTAACTATTTTGTGTTATATGACTAACATTTCCCATGTCTACTTTACATCGGCATCATTTCTTTTTTTTTTTTTAAATACATTTTTGTTAGCAGGGTTAAAAGTTGATCAGCCATTTCTCATTTTTTTCCAACAAAGTTTGCCAAAACAATTTTTTTTAGGGACCACATCACATTTTAAGTGACTTTGAAGGGTCTATATGGCAGAAAATGCCCAAAAGTGATACCATTGTAGAAACCGCACCCCTCAAAATGTTCAAAACCAGATTTGAGAAGTTTATTATTCAGGTGCGTCACAGGAATTTAAGCAATGTGCCCCAAATTTTGCATTTCATAACGGTAACAGGAGAAAATGAACCATACAGTTTGTTGTGCAATTCCTACTGAGTACACCGATACCACATATGTGGTAGAAAACTACTGTTTAGGTGCACGGCAGGCCTTGGAAGGAAAGGAGCACGGTTTGACATGTGGAATGCAAAATTTTCTGGAATAGATACAGTTAGGTCCATATATATTTGGACAGAGACAACATTTTTCTAATCTTGGTTATAGACATTACCACAATAAATTTTAAACAAAACAATTAAGGTGCAGTTGAAGTTCAGACTTTCAGCTTTCATTTGAGGGTATCCACATTAAAATTGGATGAAGGGTTTAGGAGTTTCAGCTCCTTAACATGTGCCACCCTGTTTTTAAAGGGACCAAAAGTAATTGGACAATTGACTCCAAGGCTATTTCATGGACAGGTGTGGGCAATCCCTTCGTTATGTCATTCTCAATTAAGCAGATGAAAGGCCTGGAGTTGATTTGAAATGTAGTGATTGCATTTGGAAGGTTTTGCTGTGAAGTAAACATGCAGTCAAAGGAGCTCTCCATGCAGGTGAAACAAGCCATCCTTAAGCTGCGAAAACAGAAAAAAACATCCGAGAAATTGCTACAATGTTAGGAGTGGCAAAATGTACAGTTTGGTACATCCTGAGAAAGAAAGAAAGCACTGGTGAACTCATCAATGCAAAACGACCTGGGCGCCCACGGAAGACAACAGTGGTGGATGATCGCAGAATAATCTCCATGGTGAAGAGAAACCCCTTCACAACAGCCAACCAAGTGAACAACACTCTCCAGGAGGTCGGCGTATCAATATCCAAATCTACCATAAAGAGAAGACTGCATGAAAGTAAATACAGATGGTTCACTGCACGGTGCAAGCCACTCATAAGCATCAAGAATAAAAAGGCTAGACTGGACTTTGCTAAACAACATCTAAAAAAGCCAGCACCGTTCTGGGGCTTCACAGAATTTTATAACATTGAGCCGTGAAACCAAAAAAAAAAAAATTAAATTTTCCCCGCAAATACGTTTTTATGTTCATTTTTGCCCCAAATTTTGCATTTTTACAAGGGAAACAAGATAATATGGATGGTACAATTGGCTATGCAATTTCTCCTGCGTACACCAATATGTGTCAAAAACTACTTTTGAGACGCAGTGCAAAGCTCAGAAGGGAAGAAGTGCCATATTGGAGCTCATATTTTGCTGGAATGATTGCATGCTGCCATGTCACATTGGCAGAGCCCCTGAGGTGCCAGAACAGCAAAACCCCCACAATAAGTCACCCCATTTTACAAACTACACCCCCAATGAATTCATCTAGGGGTACAGTGAGCATGTTGACACCACATGTGCCTCACAGAATTTTATACCATTGGGCAGTGAAGAAAAAAAATGATTACATTTTTACCACTAAAATGTTGTTTTAGCCCCAAATTTTAAATTTTTCTAAAGGCTAATAGGAAAAAATGGACAGCACAGTTTGTTGTGCCATTTCTCGTGAATGCGACAATACAAAAATTAAGCGGGCTTCCATCTCTACAGAAATGCCAAACATGTGGATGCAAAATGTGGTTTAGGCACACGGGCTCAGAAGGGAGAGGGTCATTTGAATTTGGGAGTGCAGAATTTGCTGATTTTCAGGTTTGGGGGTGCGAGGGGCCATAGCACTTTCCAGAGCCTTTGTTCTACCAGTAACTATACTTCCGTTAACAGATGACTGACCTGAATGGGGACTCGCTTTTTTGTGGATTGAGATGAAGCTTTTATTGGGAGCATTTTATATAACATTTTGGATCATGTTTATCCTGTGCTCTATGCTGAGCACTTATCAGGGTTTCCATCTGAATCTACAAATGACGTGATTCAGATGAAACCCCCAAGGGATCTATTCACTATAATGATGCATCAGAGTTACTCTGGACTCCTTCTGGCCTTTATTCAGTGATGTCCTTCTTTTCAGAGTTGCACAAAATTTTGCTCAACCACGCTTTTATACACGCCTAAAAAGACGGATATTGCCAGATCACAGGCCAAACAGCTTCCAGTGTCTACATTTGCATCATTATAGGGAATCTTCCATCGGGGGTTTTGTCTGAATCACGTATTTCAGAGATTTACATGGAAACCCCAGTATAAGCGCTCAGTGTAGAGCACAGGATAATTGTGTAGCCTTACTCTTTGGGAATATGCTTAGTGTGAAACAAAAGATATTTATAAAATGACATTTTAGGTACCGGACCACCCCTTTAAGTATCTTGACTGGTGTATTGCTCTGTACACAGAAGTTCAAAAGTTTACATATAACATGAAGAAAAAAATAGTAAACTATTGTCTGCAAATGAAACTTTGCAGCATGTGAGATGAGCTGTGACCATTACATATTGACACTCGCCTATGTATTGAAGGTAATCTATGACTCGATTTATACTGCCCAAACCATGGGCAGCACGAATCAAAACCTGGCTGAGTAATTGCTGCAAATACGATTTTCTCTGAAGCATTCCATTGTTTTAGTGAAAACATAGCTTAAAGAGGTGGTCCACTACTTGGACAAATTCTTCCCATACCCCTCACTTGGCCCCAATAAGATAATAAAGCTTATACTCACCTCCTGTTCTGGCGCTGTTCCCACAGTGTCAGCACTCCGTCTCCTAGAGCTCTCATGCTGTTGTGGTGACATTGGTGCCCAATCAGCGCTGGTGTCACTGAGCAGGAAGAGGAAGTCCAAGATCAGCTGCAGACCGGACCTCCTCTTCATGTTTGATTTGTCCGAAGGCGGGGACAGTGATGCCAGCGCTGATTAGGCGCCAGAATCACGTGTCACAACAACCGGGGTATGGTAAAATCAGGGTGCACTACCATTCATCAACAATAAATCATAGGTAAATAATAGGGTGCAACATTTAGTCTGGATAGCAACCTGTAAACTAGGGAGAAAGGAGACCAAACAAACAATGGTGTGCACACCAAACACAAGATAAACATTAAATATAGTATTCTTTATTGTACATCCTCATCACACAAGAAATTGAGTTAAAACCACTTAAAAACATGTAACAACATGATCAACAAGTAGCACCCTTGCACAAAGAGTAACCATATGGGACATCAATTAGATAAACAGAGCTCCACTGATATGGAATAAACAAATGAATAAGCCAGGTAGGCAAAGAGTAAGCATAACTCAGTACACAAGTATAATATACATGAATCAGAGTCACTTAAAGGCAACCTGTCACCCCCAAAATCGATGGTGAGGTAAGCTCACCGACATCAGGGGCTTATCTACAGCATTCTGTAATGCTGTAGATAAGCCGCCGATGTTACCTGAAAGAGGAGAAAAAGAGGTTAGATTATACTCACCCAGGGGCGGTCCTGCTCCGATGGGTGTCTCAGGTCCAGAACAGCACCTCCCATCTTCATTCCATGACGTCCTCTTCTGGTCTTCACACCGCGGCTCCGGCGCAGGAATACTTTGTCTGCCCTGTTGAGGGCATAGCAAAGTACTGCAGTGCGCAGGCGCCGAAAAGGTCAGAGAGGCCCGGCGCCTGCGCACTGCAGTACTTTGCTCTGCCCTCAACAGGGCAGACAAAGTATGCCTGCGCCGGAGCCGCGGCGTGAAGACCAGAAGAGGACGTCATGGAATGAAGATAGGAGGCGCCGGAGCGGACCTGAGACACCCATTTGACCGCACCGCAGTGGGACCGCCCCTGGGTGAGTATAATCTAACCTCTTTTTCTCATCTTTTAGGATACATCGGGGGCTTATCTACAGCATTTCAGAATGCTGTAGATAAGCCCCTGATGACAGTGAGCTTACCTCACCATCGATTTTGGGGGTGACAGGTTCCCTTTAATATAGCGTATTGACCATGTAAAAAGCCGCAATGCTGGTCAACCAGAAGCTGAGAGTGTCCCTCTAGCCATGTGTGTAAGGTGCTGTATCGCTCATGTGCAAGGTAATCAGCATGGCTGAAAGGTTTCAGAGAGGAATAAACCAGCAACCTTGTGTAATATCAACTGCATAGTATGACTTGTGCACACTTAGCAGCAAAGCATCAATGCAGAGAATAAAGATCAAGATGAGTAGAGATCAAGTTGTGCTGCAAAGAAATGTAATACAGGAGCAAGGGATAAAATCCCCATAGTTGTAACTACTAGTGATGAGCGAGTTGCTCTGGTTTTCCCGAGCATGCTCGGGTGGTCTCCAAGTATCCGAGTATTTGTTAGTGCTCGGAGATTTAGTTTTCGTTGCCTCAGCTACATGATTTACGTCTGCTGGATAGCCTGAGTACATGTGGGGGTTGTCTGGTTGTTAGGGAATCCCCATATATGTTCAGCCTGTCTAGCAGCCGCAAATCATGCAGCTGTGACAACAAAAACTAAATCTCTGAGCACTAACAAATACTCGGGAGACCACCCGAGCGTGCTCGAGGAAACACGAGCAACGAGCACATTCACTCATCACTAGTAACTACCTGACCTGTTTAACGGGAGCTCATGTGAGAAGCCAATAATAGGTGTGCAGTCCTCATGGAGCAGGGGTGTGGGAAGGCCCCATGTGTATCACTGCTCAGAAGCAGCTTCGTCAGGGGAAGTGTGCCGATAGAACCTAGTGAAAGAATATATACAAATAAATCACACGTAGATCATTTACCAGTGTGAGATGCAAAGCTCTATTGACTGAAAAGGTAGACTGAGTCAGTGACGCATAGGATGCGGTCCGGAAGCAATGACTGGAGGCGTGTCCCATAGCGTACGTAAGCGCCGATAAACCTGGCAGTAGGAACCAATGTAAGCGCCAAGTTGATGCAAAGTACGCGTGCGCATGCATACAAGATCCTCAGGTTAGAAAGGGGGAAGTAGAATCGCACATGTGTGTGAACATAAGCTGGATGTGAGCAAATAAAACAGTATGTATCATCGCAGAACCGAGCCTTAGTAGGCTCTAATGAGCATGCGCTGGAGGAAAGCCAGTAAAGCTAAAAGGCAATATAACCATAACATGGGATCAAAGGAGAGGCCGGCCTCATACATACCCAGGTATCAGAATGGACACAGAGTGGGCAAATAAGTCTACAAACTTATTAAAAGAGAAAACAAAGAAAATAAAAAATGTGAAAAATGAAAAAATGACTAAAATAAAGAAAAATCAGAAAAGAAAATATAAAAATAGGAAATAAAAAAATGATAATGAAAAAACGTAGGAAAAAAGAAAAATAGAAATTAAGAAATGAAAATAAAAGTAAAAAAATGAAAACTCATAAATGAAAATGGAGACTGAGAAATAAACAAAAAATGGGAAAACATATTGAGCCTACGTGGGCTCCAAAATAATCTCAAAATGGCTCACCAGATATGACAACTGAAAAGAAAAAAGATATACACGTTTTATTTCATTGTAGTGATCGTAGTGAGACTCAAGGTCATAAAGACCAAAGAGTGTTGATCAGATCCCAAAAAGAAGGGGAGACCGATAAGTGGGATAGGGAGCCCAAAGGACAAACCGAGCATAAGTACATAAAGAATATGAAAAAGAAGAAATATACTGTCCAAGCGAATAGAAACACGGAATCATAAGTCATTAGAGCTACTGGATCCATAGTGCCCAGGTAAGTATAGGAGAACAGGATGTCCAGGTAATCCCCCAAATGGAAAATGACTATCTCAGAAAGGGCTTCAAGGTGTAAATGCCAACTTCATGGGTCATAAACGTAATCCTTGAAAGGTAAGCCCAACGTCCCATATATATGAGGATATGATGTCCAGATGGAGAGGGAGGTATACTGTTCAAGCCAGTAGTAAGGTGAGAAGATAAAACGCTAGAATTGTCAGATACATATTGTCCAGGTGAGTATATAGGAGCAGGATGTTCAAATAAGCAGAAGATGGTGCTTTCCAAGTGTGATGGTGTGATATGTTATGTGGGTATCATTTTGTGTATATTTATATTTTACTGATTTTCATAGTGTTCTCTTGTTGCCCTGTATCATTCCGTGTATTCCCCATATTGTCTAGAGTGTCAATTACCTTCCAAAAGGCTGATAATTGAATTAGCTCACTAAGGCTATGTGCACACGTTGCGGATTAGGCTTAGGAATTTCTGATGCACATTCTGCATCTCTTGCCAGAAAATGCAGCTGCAGATTTGTCACGTTTTTTGTGCGGATCCACAGCGTTTTTGGTGCGGTTTTGCTGCAGATTTTTTCGGATTTTCTGCGTTTTTTACCCCTGCAGATTTCTGTAATGGAATGGGTACAAAAACGCTGCAGATCCGCAAAAAAGAAGTGACATGCTACTTCTTTTAATCCGCAGTGTTTCTGCACTGAATTTTCTGCACCATGTGCACAGCTTTTTTTTTCTCATTGATTTACATTGTACTGTAAATCAATTGCGGATCTGCAGCGTTTCTGCACCGCAAAAAACGCTGCGGATCCGCAGCAAATCCGCAACGTGTGCACATACCCGTAAGGTACCTTCACACTGAACGATATCGCTAGCGATCCGTGACGTTGCAGCGTCCTGGATAGCGATATCGTTCAGTTTGACAGGCAGCAGCGATCAGGCCCCTGCTGTGATGTCGTTGGTCGCTGCAGAAAGTCCAGCACTTTATTTCGTCGCTGGACTCCCTGCAGACATCGCTGAATCGGCGTGTGTGACGCCGATTCAGCGATGTCTTCACTGGTAACCAGGGTAAACATCGTAAAAGTAAAAAAAAAAAACACTACATACTTACCTTCGCTGTCTGTCCCCCGTCACCGCTGTGCTTTCCGGCCACTGTACTCACAGTCAGTGCAGGAAAGCAGAGCGCCGGGGACAGACAGCGAAGGTAAGTATGTAGTGTTTTTTTTTTTACTTTTACGATGGTAACCAGGGTAAACATCGGGTTACTAAGCCGGCCCTGCGCTTAGTAACCCGATGTTTACCCTGGTTACCGGCATCGTTGGTCGCTGGAGAACTGTCTGTGTGACAGCTCTCCAGCGACCAAACAGCGACGCTGCAGCGATCGACATCGTTGTCGGTATCGCTGCAGCGTCGCTTAGGGTGAAGGTACCTTTCCTGTCTGCAACCTGACTGTATCTATGCCTCTTGATGACCTCCTGTAGTGCCTTATTCCCCTAGGCACCTTTGTCAGGTCTGGGAGGCCTGAAAACCACCCCAACCTGACTACCCCTGGAGATAAGAAGGGGGCTGGGGAGGACAGGAGTTGGGAAGTCAGTTCCCGTGTGGTGACGATGGTATGAACACAGCACATCAGAGAGAAAGGGAAGCATATGGATTTTTTTATCCTCTGTCTGCTGGATTATTGGACTCTCATCTCCTTGGACATTTTATCCTGTTACTGAACTGCATTCGTGTTCTGGACTATTGTATCCTCAGTGTGGTGGATTGTTTATGCACCTTTTAGTTTTGCCTGTAATAAAGGTCTTGGGATTGTTCACACTTCCCTCGCTCTGTTGATTGTGTGGTATCGAAGAAGGACCCCGTGACACCAAGATACTGCTAGATGCAAATGCCAACATCACAAATCCAAAATAGAGTCACTGAATGGCTGAGGCCGGGGTGACCTGATATGGATGAAAGGAAATAAACAAAAATGAGACCACAGATTGCCATAACTTTATCAGTGGGATTATTGGACCACAGGTTAACCCAAGAAGCCAGTGAACAAAGGTTCCTCATTGAGCCCAGTAGGTGCCACAGACTGGAGCTCAAAAATCCATCTGGACTTAATCTGTAAAAGGCGTTTATGGTGACTACCACCATTGTTAGTGATCTTTTGTAAACCCACAACTTTAATATTGGCGGCAGTACCCCTGTGTAAAGAAAATGGGCAGCCACAGGGGTAAGGGTTTTGCCTTTCCTTAAATCGGCTGCTGCCAGATGTATAGTGGAGAAGTGCTTTTGAGACCTTTTCCTCAACCCCTGCGACGTTTGCCCTACATAAACCTTATTGCATGGACAGATAAGTATGTATATCACATCCCTCATCTTACAATTGATATACGATTTTAAGGATGTTTTCTTAGATTGAGGGGATTCAAGAAAGCATCCCAGGTTGGACTCATGAACGGGCAGACATTGCAGTCTCCACATGGAAAGAACCCCTTTAATATGATCCGCTTATTGAGTTTTACAGTAGGCCTTAAGAAATGGCTCTTAGTAAGGAGGTCCTGTAGATTTGGAGCTCTTCTCAGTGTGAAAAGAGGCTTGTGCACTAGCTACTATGGAGGTCTGGCCATCTGTAGTTAAAATTGGCCAATGCCTGGATAGTATGCTCTTCACCTTGTGTCAGCTGTTATAGTTGGTAATGAACCTCGGTCTGGAATCCACCACGCGAGTGGGTAGGGAAAGAAGCGAAGCCTGGTCTGAAAGGCTGTGGAGACGACACTCCTAGGGTAACCACATTGTTAAAATCGATTTGTGAGACCTCTAGCCTAAGAGAGAAAATCTTGGTCACGTGTACATTACATCTGACCCTAAGAAATTGACTGATGGGCACACCCACCTTTGTATGAGCGGGATGAAAACTACTGTACTCCAGTAGTGAAATAGTAGCAATTGGCTTGCGGAACAGGTCAATGGCCAAGCTTGAATCATGTATAAAGACCATCAAGTCCAGAAAAGTGGCGGAGCTGGTAGAAAAGGAATTGGTGAGAAAGATGTTATGAGAGTTATGGTTAAGACCATCCAAGAACCGTGAGCATTCTGCTTCAGTGCCTACCCACAGAAAGAATATGTAGTCTATGTAATGTTACCAATGACAAACCTCTTCTTGGAAGCCCTTGGATGGATAGAAAATATTTTCTTCCCACCATCCTAAGAAGACATTAGCATAGGCCGGCGCACAGCGGGCCCCCATCGCTACTCCAGAAGTCTGTAGAAAAAATGCTCTATCAAAAAGAAAATAATTGTGATGCAGAACCAAATGCAACAGGTCAATGAGAAACGAATCGTGCCCATGATCAATGTGATTACATTTGTCCAAGAAGAATGAAATGGCATTGATTCCATCCAGGTGGCTGATATTTGAGTAAAGAGACTCGACGTTGCACGTCACGAGGAGGAATTCCAATGGTAGAGTGATACTCCAACATACAGTTAGGGCCAGAAATATTTGGACAGTGACACAATTTTCGCGAGTTGGGCTCTGCATGCCACCACATTGGATTTGAAATGAAACCTCTACAACAGAATTCAAGTGCAGATTGTAACGTTTAATTTGAAGGGTTGAACAAAAATATCTGATAGAAAATGTAGGAATTGTACACATTTCTTTACAAACACTCCACATTTTAGGAGGTCAAAAGTAATTGGACAATTAAACATAACCCAAACAAAATATTTTTATTTTCAATATTTTGTTGCAAATCTTTTGGAGGCAATCACTGCCTTAAGTCTGGAACCCATGGACATCACCAAACGCTGGGCTTCCTCCTTCTTAATGCTTTGCCAGGCCTTTACAGCCGCAGCCTTCAGGTCTTGCTTGTTTGTGGGTCTTTCCGTCTTAAGTCTGGATTTGAGCAAGTGAAATGCATGCTCAATTGGGTTTAGATCTGGAGATTGACTTGGCCATTGCAGAATGTTCCACTTTTTGGCACTCATGAACTCCTGGGTAGCTTTGGATGTATGCTTGGGGTCATTGTCCATCTGTACTATGAAGCGCCGTCCAATCAACTTTGCAGCATTTGGCTGAATCTGGGCTGAAAGTATATCCCGGTACACTTCAGAATTCATCCGGCTACTCTTGTCTGCTCTTATGTCATCAATAAACACAAGTGACCCAGTGCCATTGAAAGCCGTGCATGCCCATGCCATCACGTTGCCTCCACCATGTTTTACAGAGGATGTGGTGTGCCTTGGATCATGTGCCGTTCCCTTTCTTCTCCAAACTTTTTTCTTCCCATCATTCTGGTACAGGTTGATCTTTGTCTCATCTGTCCATAGAATACTTTTCCAGAACTGAGCTGGCTTCTTGAGGTGTTTTTCTGCAAATTTAACTCTGGCCTGTCTATTTTTGGTATTGATGAATGGTTTGCATATAGATGTGAACCCTTTGTATTTACTGTCATGGAGTCTTCTTTTTACTGTTGACTTAGAGACAGATACACCTACTTCACTGAGAGTGTTCTGGACTTTAGTTGATGTTGTGAACGGGTTCTTCCTCACCAAATTAAGTATGCGGCGATCATCCACCACTGTTGTCATCCGTGGACGCCCAGGCCTTTTTGAGTTCCCAAGCTCACCAGTCAATTTCTTTTTTCTCAGAATGTACCCAACTGTTGATTTTGCTACTCCAAGCATGTCTGCTATCTCTCTGATGGATTTTTTCTTTTTTTTCAGCCTCAGGATGTTCTGCTTCACCTCAATTGAGAGTTCCTTTGACCGCATGTTGTCTGCTCACAGCAACAGCTTCCAAATGCAAAACCACACACCTGGAATCCACCGCTGACCTTTTAACTACTTAATTGATTACAGGTTAACGAGGGAGACGCCTTCAAAGTTAATTGCAGCCCTTAGAGTCCATTGTCCAATTACTTTTGGTCCCTTGAAAAAGAGGACGCTATACATTACAGAGCTATGATTCCTAAACCCATTCTCCGATTTGGATGTGGAAACTATCATATTGCAGCTGGGAGTGTGCACTTTCAGCCCATATTATATATATAATTGTATTTCTGAACATGTTTTTGTAAACAGCTAAAATAACAAAACTTGTGTCACTGTCCAAATATTTCTGGCCCTAACTGTACCTTGATGAAGTGGGCCGAATCCCTAATGAAAGAAGGCAATGATGAGGCTAAGGGCTGTAAGAACAAATCCAAGTAGGTGCAGGCCTTTTCGCACATGCTACCAATAGTAGAAACAATCGGATGACCAGGGGGTTTTGTGGCATTCTTGTGTATTTTTGGTAGCATGTACAGTGTGGAAATGATAGGATGTTCCACCCACATGTACTTCCTTTCATTTGAGGTAATGATGCCATAATGGTCAGCTCTGCTCGACAATGTCTGAAATTTGATGAAAAAAACTGTTGTGGGATCAGAAGGTAATTTTTGATAGAAGGTGGAGTTACTGAGTTATCTATTTGCCTCCTCTAAGTGCACGTGGGTGGGCTGAAGGACCACAACAACTGCTCAAGAGCCACGGGAGTGCAAGTGCTGACACCACAGGAACGGTGTCAGCACGGGAGGTGAGTATAAGCTTTATTATTTTATGGGGGCCAAACATTTTGATCAAGAAGGGGTTGTCCTTGTAGTGGACAACTCATTTAAAGGGAACCTGTCACCCCGTTTTTTGCAAGAAGAGCTAAAAATAGCGTTAAATAGGGGCAGAGCTGGGCTTTACATTAGTGTATTTTGGAGCCTTTATTCCCCACCTATGCTGCCGAAATACCTTTGTAAAGTCGCCGTTTTGGGCTGTCACTCACGCTGGTCAGGTCATATGGGCGTGGTGTTATGAAAGGCAATTCAGAATCACAATGGACATGGAGGTCAAAGCACATACTGTGAACTGACAATAACCCAAAATAATAGAACGAGCTCTGAGACGTGGGAACTCTGCAGACCGCAATCCCTAAGCCTATCAAACCACACTAAAGGTAGCCATGGAGCGCTCCTGACCACAACCTAGGCGCCTCGTCACAGCCTGAGAAACTAGCTAATCCTGAAGATAGAAAAATAAGCCTACCTTGCCTCAGAGAAATTCCCCAAAGGAAAAGGCAGCCCCCCACATATAATGACTGTGAGTAAGATGAAAACACAAACATAGAGATGAAACAGATTTAGCAAAGTGAGGCCCGACTAGCTGAACAGAACGAGGATAGGGAAGATAACTTTGCGGTCAGCACAAAAACCTATAAAAAACCACGCAGAGGGGACCAAAAAGACCCTCCGCACCGGCTAACGGTACGGAGGTGGTCCCTCTGCGTCTCAGAGCTTCCAGCAGGCGAGAAAAACCAATAAAGCAAGCTGGACAGAAAAATAGCAACAAAATAACATAAGCAAAACTTAGCTTTGCAGAGCAGCAGGCCACAGGAATGATCCAGGGAAAAAACAAGTCCCACACTGAAACATTGACAGGAAGCATAGATCAAAGCATCAGGTGGAGTTAAGTAGAGAAGAAGCTAATGAGCTCACCAGATCACCTGAGGGAGGAAACTCAGAAGCTGCAGTACCACTTTCCTCCACAAACGGAAGATCCCAGAGAGAATCAGCCGAAGTACCACTTGTGACCACAGGAGTGAACTCTGCCACAGAATTCACAACAGTACCCCCCCTTGAGGAGGGGTCACCGAACCCTCACCAGAGCCCCCAGGCCGACCAGGATGAGCCACATGAAAGGCACGAACAAGATCGGGAGCATGGACATCAGAGGCAAAAACCCAGGAATTATCCTCCTGAGCATAACCCTTCCATTTAACCAGATACTGGAGTTTCCGTCTTGAAACATGAGAATCCAAAATCTTCTCCACAATATACTCCAATTCCCCCTCCACCAAAACCGGGGCAGGAGGCTCAACAGATGGAACCATAGGTGCCACGTATCTCCGCAACAATGACCTATGGAATACGTTATGTATGGAAAAAGAATCTGGAAGGGACAGACGAAAAGACACAGGATTAAGAACCTCAGAAATCCTATACGGACCAATAAAACGAGGTTTAAACTTAGGAGAGGAAACCTTCATAGGAATATGATGAGAAGATAACCAAATCAGATCCCCAACACGAAGTCGGGGACCCACACGGCGTCTGCGATTAGCGATAAGTTGAGCCTTCTCCTGGGACAAGGTCAAATTGTCCACTACCTGAGTCCAAATCTGCTGAAACCTGTCCACCACAGTATCCACACCAGGACAGTCCGAAGACTCAACCTGTCCAGAAGAGAAACGAGGATGGAACCCAGAATTGCAGAAAAACGGTGAAACCAAGGTAGCCGAGCTGGCCCGATTATTAAGGGCGAACTCAGCCAAAGGCAAAAAGGACACCCAGTCATCCTGATCAGCAGAAACAAAGCACCTCAGATATGTTTCCAAGGTCTGATTGGTTCGCTCGGTCTGGCCATTAGTCTGAGGATGGAAAGCCGAGGAAAAAGACAAGTCAATGCCCATCCTACCACAAAAGGCTCGCCAAAACCTCGAAACAAACTGGGAACCTCTGTCAGAAACAATATTCTCTGGAATGCCATGCAAACGAACCACATGCTGGAAGAACAAAGGCACCAAATCAGAGGAGGAAGGCAATTTAGACAAGGGTACCAGATGGACCATCTTAGAAAAGCGATCACAGACCACCCAAATGACTGACATCTTTTGAGAAACGGGAAGGTCAGAAATAAAATCCATAGAGATATGTGTCCAAGGCCTCTTCGGGACCGGCAAGGGCAAAAGCAACCCACTGGCACGAGAACAGCAGGGCTTAGCCCGAGCACAAATCCCACAGGACTGCACAAAAGTACGCACATCCCGCGACAGAGAGGGCCACCAAAAGGATCTAGCCACTAACTCTCTGGTACCAAAGATTCCAGGATGACCAGCCAACACCGAACAATGAAGTTCAGAGATAACTCTATTCGTCCACCTATCAGGGACAAACAGTTTCTCCGCTGGGCAACGATCAGGTTTATTAGCCTGAAATTTTTGCAGCACCCGCCGCAAATCAGGGGAGATGGCAGACACAATTACTCCTTCCTTGAGGATACCCGCCGGCTCAGATAAACCCGGAGAGTCGGGTACAAAACTCCTAGACAGAGCATCCGCCTTCACATTTTTAGAGCCCGGAAGGTACGAAATCACAAAGTCAAAACGGGCAAAAAACAACGACCAACGAGCTTGTCTAGGATTCAAGCGCTTGGCAGACTCGAGATAAGTCAAGTTCTTATGATCAGTCAATACCACCACGCGATGCTTAGCTCCTTCAAGCCAATGACGCCACTCCTCGAATGCCCACTTCATGGCCAGCAACTCTCGGTTGCCCACATCATAATTACGCTCAGCAGGCGAAAACTTCCTGGAAAAGAAAGCGCATGGTTTCATCACTGAGCAACCAGAACCTCTCTGCGACAAAACAGCCCCTGCTCCAATCTCAGAAGCATCAACCTCGACCTGGAACGGAAGAGAAACATCTGGTTGACACAACACAGGGGCAGAAGAAAAACGACGCTTCAACTCTTGAAAAGCTTCCACAGCAGCAGAAGACCAATTGACCACATCAGCACCCTTCTTGGTCAAATCGGTCAATGGTTTAGCAATACTAGAAAAATTGCAGATGAAGCGACGATAAAAATTAGCAAAGCCCAGGAACTTTTGCAGACTTTTCAGAGATGTCGGCTGAGTCCAATCGTAAGTGGCTTGGACCTTAACAGGATCCATCTCGATAGTAGAAGGGGAAAAGATGAACCCCAAAAATGAAACCTTCTGCACACCAAAGAGACACTTTGATCCCTTCACAAACAAAGAATTAGCACGCAGGACCTGAAAAACCGTTCTGACCTGCTTCACATGAGACTCCCATTCATCCGGGAAGATCAAAATGTCATCCAAGTACACAATCAGGAATTTATCCAGGTACTCTCGGAAGATGTCATGCATAAAGGACTGAAACACTGATGGAGCATTGGCAAGTCCGAACGGCATCACGAGATACTCAAAATGACCCTCGGGCGTATTAAATGCAGTTTTCCATTCATCACCTTGCTTAATTCGCACCAGATTATACGCACCACGAAGATCTATCTTTGTGAACCAACTAGCCCCCTTAATCCGAGCAAACAGATCAGATAACAATGGCAAGGGGTACTGAAATTTAACCGTGATCTTATTAAGAAGGCGGTAATCTATACAAGGTCTCAGCGAACCATCCTTCTTGGCTACAAAAAAGAACCCTGCTCCTAATGGCGACGATGACGGGCGAATATGCCCCTTCTCCAGGGATTCCTTCACATAACTGCGCATAGCGGTGTGCTCAGGCACGGACAAATTAAACAATCGACCTTTTGGGAATTTACTACCAGGAATCAAATTGATAGCACAATCACAATCCCTATGCGGAGGTAGGGTATTGGACTTGGGCTCATCAAATACATCCCGGTAATCAGACAAGAACTCTGGGACCTCAGAAGGAGTGGATGACGAAATTGACAGAAATGGAACATCACCATGTACCCCCTGACAACCCCAGCTGGACACCGACATGGATTTCCAATCTAATACTGGATTATGGGCTTGTAGCCATGGCAACCCCAACACGACCACATCATGCAGATTATGCAACACCAGAAAGCGAATAACCTCCTGATGTGCAGGAGCCATGGACATGGTCAGCTGGGTCCAGTATTGAGGCTTATTCTTGGCCAAAGGCGTAGCATCAATTCCTCTCAATGGAATAGGACACTGCAAGGGCTCCAAGAAAAACCCACAACGCTTAGCATATTCCAAGTCCATCAAATTCAGGGCAGCGCCTGAATCCACAAATGCCATGACAGAATATGATGACAAAGAGCAGATCAAGGTAACGGACAGAAGAAATTTTGACTGTACAGTACCAATGGTGGCAGACCTAGCGAACCGCTTAGTGCGCTTAGGACAATCAGAGATAGCATGAGTGGAATCACCACAGTAGAAACACAGACCATTCAGACGTCTATGTTCTTGCCGTTCAACTCTGGTCAAGGTCCTATCACACTGCATAGGCTCAGGTTTAAGCTCAGGTAATACCGCCAAATGGTGCACAGGTTTACGCTCACGCAAGCGTCGACCGATCTGAATGGCCAAAGACAGACTCATTCAAACCAGCAGGCATAGGAAATCCCACCATGACATCCTTAAGGGCTTCAGAGAGACCCTTTCTGAATATTGCTGCCAGCGCAGATTCATTCCATTGAGTGAGCACTGACCACTTTCTAAATTTCTGACAATATACCTCTATCTCATCCTGAGCCTGACAAAGAGCCAGCAAATTTTTTTCTGCCTGATCCACTGAATTAGGCTCATCGTACAGCAACCCAAGCGCCAGGAAAAACGCATCGATATTACTCAATGCAGGATCTCCTGACGCAAGAGAAAACGCCCAGTCCTGAGGGTCGCCGCGCAAAAAAGAAATGACGATCCTAACCTGTTGAATTGGGTCACCAGAAGAGCGAGGTTTCAAAGCCAGAAATAGTTTACAATTATTTTTGAAACTCAGAAATTTAGTTCTATCTCCAAAAAACAAATCTGGAATAGGAATTCTCGGTTCAAGCAAAGAATTCTGGACCACAAAATCTTGAATATTTTGAACTCTTGCCGTGAGCTGATCCACACATGAAGACAGACCTTTAATGTCCATTGCTACACCTGTATCCTGAACCACCCAAATGTCTAGGGGAAAAAAAAGACAAAACACAGTGCAAAGAAAAAAAAATGGTCTCAGAACTTCTTTTTTCCCTCTATTGAGAATCATTAGCACTTTTGGCTTCCTATACTGTTATGAAAGGCAATTCAGAATCACAATGGACATGGAGGTCAGAGCACATACAGTGAACTGACAATAACCCAAAATAATAGAACGAGCTCTGAGACGTGGGAACTCTGCAGACCGCAATCCCTAAGCCTATCAAACCACACTAAAGGTAGCCGTGGAGCGCTCCTGACCAGAACCTAGGCGCCTCGTCACAGCCTGAGAAACTAGCTAATCCTGAAGATAGAAAAATAAGCCTACCTTGCCTCAGAGAAATTCCCCAAAGGAAAAGGCAGCCCCCCACATATAATGACTGTGAGTAAGATGAAAACACAAACATAGAGATGAAACAGATTTAGCAAAGTGAGGCCCGACTAGCTGAACAGAACGAGGATAGGGAAGATAACTTTGCGGTCAGCACAAAAACCTATAAAAAACCACGCAGAGGGGACCAAAAAGACCCTCCGCACCGACTAACGGTACGGAGGTGGTCCCTCTGCGTCTCAGAGCTTCCAGCAGGCGAGAAAAACCAATAAAGCAAGCTGGACAGAAAAATAGCAACAAAATAACATAAGCAAAACTTAGCTTTGCAGAGCAGCAGGCCACAGGAATGATCCAGGGAAAAAACAAGTCCCACACTGAAACATTGACAGGAAGCATAGATCAAAGCATCAGGTGGAGTTAAGTAGAGAAGAAGCTAACGAGCTCACCAGATCACCTGAGGGAGGAAACTCAGAAGCTGCAGTACCACTTTCCTCCACAAACGGAAGATCCCAGAGAGAATCAGCCGAAGTACCACTTGTGACCACAGGAGTGAACTCTGCCACAGAATTCACAACAGCGTGGTGACAGCGCTGTTTCTCCCCCAGATCTCCGTTGGTGGCGTAGTGGTGTGCGCATGTCCAAGTGGCGAATCCACTGCGCAGCTTCAAGGAAAATAGCGTGATCTGCGCTATTCAGCTGTCTATCGGTGGGCGCGGCCACCTTTGTGAGGCCGCGTGTGCACAGATGGTTCTTCTCGGCTTCCCGGGGCTTCAGGAAAATGGCCACGGGATGCCGCACGTGCGCAGATGGAGATTGCGGCGGCCATTTTCCTGCAGCCGAGATGCGAACTAGGCGGGTATGAGACAAGTCCCTGGACGGCTTTTCTCCCCACATTATTCTAGATGACAGGCAGGTTTCTGTGTACACACATGAGAGAGAATTATCAACTACAGTGGTAGGAAGAGAAGATGGACAGGGCTGGAGCCAGACCAGTCTCACATCTGCCTATGGTCCCCATCCGGATCTTTAAATTATGGTTTCTCTGAAATGCTGGAGTGGTTTGGGGAAAAAAAACATACCTGGCTACAATTATGCAAACCGTCCAAACATCAGGCATGAATTGACTGACAGGTTCTCTTCAATAACATTAGCTGTATATTTGGGGTTGTCATGCTGCAGAATAAATTTGGAGAGAATCAAACACCTCCCTGATGTCACTGCATGATGAGTCGGCAAGAAAGCGGACTGTCAGTACCCATGGTAAACAGAAAAGCAAAAACCAGCCTAGTCCTCACAAGTGATGTCAATGGCAGGGGCGGGCTGGTCTGTACTTGCTGGGTTTTCTGCTTACAATGACAGTGCGCTCTCTTGCCAGCTCATCAGTTCCAGCAAGGGAGCGCACTATCACTGTGCACGAAGAAAAATATTGCACAGTGACAAGACCCTACTGAGCATAATTCGGAAATGACAACGGACTCATGCTCAGAAGAACAGGGACTAGCCCAGTCCCTGAAACAGATTTTATTGATGACACCTAAGGGAGGGTGCAGACGCTGCGGCAGTGACCGCAGTTTCTGCCCCTTGAAGGTGACTCATTTGAGTATCCCAGCGTGCACTGGGATTCTCAAATGAAGCGCCATTAAACAGGTAGTAGTAAAAAAAAAATAAAGCAGTTAAATAGCATAGTGAGGGAACAATAGGGACTTGATTCAAATGCTAATCATTGTGGCCTTGTCTCCCTGCGACCGGCATGACCAGGAAATGCTGATGACCTTTGTAGCCAGCACATGCCGCCTGGGAATAGTGCCAACTACAAGTCTCATCATCATCGCCTGGTCTTCCTGCGATCAGCGCAATGCTGATTAGACTTGTAGTTAGCACCTCCCATCTGTGTATCGCGCATATTAAATAATTTTCCTAAGCAGCTGAGGGAAAGCGGCCAGCTGGATGATGTTGTTTTTATTCTGGGAAGGGGCCAATAGCCTGAAAGGTCCCCAGACTATTATTAATAATTATTAATGACAACTCACAGCTGTCTACTTAGCCTTTGCTGGTTAGTAAAAAGTGGTCACCTGTAATTTTACTATGTAGCAAAGGCTAAACAGACAACTACAGGTTGATATTAATAGGCTGGAATGAGCCATGGACATCAGCCCTCAGCCACCCCATAAATGGCGCATCCATTAGATGCCCCAAATGTGGCGCTTAGCCTCGGCACTTGCCCCGGTGCATTGGAAAGTGGGGCAATAGTTTGGGGGTTGATGTCAGTTGTTTTATGTTCTGTGGGAGCCATATTGCATCCTGTGTTGCCGGCAAAAAAGACGTCAGCGTGTTTCGCCCACGTAGACACAGTCAGGGGAAACTCAATCCCGCAGAAATAAATCCCTCGCATAACTATGTTGACGGGGATAAAAAAAATGATTTTTGGAAAATACACGAAGAACAAAACGAAAAATTCTCTGGTCACTGAAGGGTTAACTCAGAGCCCCAGATGACGTGCAGATATTTGTCTTTCGATTTCTTCCCGCCCCGACATCCCACTACTGTACTGTGCACCTCATCAGGTGGCAGTGGCACTACAGCGGTCACGTGACCGCATGACGTAACATCTAGGTGCCCAAACTCTGCGGGCGCCCATCCAGGAAGTGCCGTGGAACGCAAGCAGGGTGTTTCCGGCAAACAGCTTCCGGTTCAGGGTTTTAAGAAGCAGAGGGCAGAGGAGTCTGTGGTGAGTTTCGTTGCTCAGACCCGCTGGTTTTGCAGCTGCCACACTGGCCTTTTAGTCGTTGTACATCCCCTATATTATCTGTACTGGCCTTATGTACATGGTGTAACCCCCCCAAAATTTTACTGTCCTTATATACACGTCATGACACCCCCAATTACCTGTGCTGCTATTATATACGCTGTATGATCCTAATATTATATATACTACTCTATTTACTATATATGATCTCAGTATGAGCTGCACAATCTTGATATACAGTGTATGACCCTGGTATTATCTATACTGTCCTTATATACAGTGTATGGTCCTGATATTATCCTTATACACAATGTATGACCCTGATATTATCCTTATACACAATGTATGACCCTGATATTATCCTTATATACAGTGTATGGTCCTGATATTATCTATACTGTCCTTATATACAGTGTATGATCCTGATATTATCCTTATACACAATGTATGACCCTGATATTATCCTTATACACAATGTATGACCCTGATATTATCCTTATATACAGTGTATGGTCCTGATATTATCTATACTATCTTTATATACAGTGTATAATCCTGATATTATCTATACTGTCAGTCTATGGTCTTGATATTATCTATACTATCCTTATATACAATGTATGATCCTGATCTTATCTTTATATACATTGTATGGTCCTGATATTATCTATACTGACCTTATATACAGTGTATGGTCGTGATATTATCTATTCTGTCCTTATATACAGTGTATGGTCTTGATATTATCTATATTGTCCTTATATACAGTGTGTGGTCCTGATATTATCTATACTGTCCTTATATACAGTGTATGATCCTGATATTATCCTTATACACAATGTATGACCCTGATATTATCCTTATACACAATGTATGACCCTGATATTATCCTTATATACAGTGTATGGTCCTGATATTATCCTTATAAACAATGTATGACCCTGATATTATCCTTATATACAGTGTATGGTCCTGATATTATCCTTATACACAATGTATGACCCTGATATTATTCTTATATACAGTGTATGGTCCTGATATTATCTATACTATCTTTATATACAGTGTATAATCCTGATATTATCTATACTGTCAGTCTATGGTCTTGATATTATCTATACTATCCTTATATACAATGTATGATCCTGATCTTATCCTTATATACATTGTATGGTCCTGATATTATCTATACTGACCTTATATACAGTGTATGGTCGTGATATTATCTATTCTGTCCTTATATACAGTGTATGGTCTTGATATTATCTATATTGTCCTTATATACAGTGTGTGGTCCTGATATTATCTATACTATCCTTATATACAGTGTATGACCCTGATATTATCTATACTGTCCTTAGATACAGTGTATGGTCCTGATATTATCTATTCTGTCCTTATATACAGTGTATGGACCTGATATTATCTATATTGTCCTTATATTCAGTGTATGGTCTTGATATTATCTATACTGTCCTTTATATACAGTGTATGATCCTAATATTATCCTTATATACAGTGTATGACCCTGATATTATCTATACTGTCCTTATATACAGTGTATGGTCCTGATATTATCTATACTATCCTTATATACAGTGTATGATCCTGATATTATCCTTATATACAGTGTATGACCCTGATATTATCTATATTGCCCTTGTATACAGTGTATGGCTCTGATATTATCTATACTATCCTTATATACAGTGTATGGTCCTGATATCCTTATATGCAGTGTATGGTCCTGATATTATCTATACTATTTTTATATATAGTGTATGGTCGGGATATTATCTATACTATCCTTATATACAGTGTATGGTCCTGATATTTTCTATACTATTTTTATATATATAGTGTATGGTCGGGATATTATCTATACTATCCTTATATACAGTGTACAGTCGTGATATTATCTATACTGACCTTGTGTATGGTCCTCATATTATCTATACTATCCTAATATACAGTGTATGGTCCTGATATTATCTATACTGTCCTTACATAAAGTGTATTGTCCTGATATTATCTATACTATCCTTGTATACAGTGTATGGTCCTGATATTATCAATACTATCCTTATATACAGTGTATGGTTGTGATATTATCTATACTATCCTTATATACAGTGTGTGGTCCTGATATTATCTATACTATCCTTATATACAGTGTATGGTCCTGATATTATGTGCACTGTTTTCATATGCAGTATATATGCAGTATATATGCATATGAAAAGTATATATGCAGTATATGCATATGCAGTATATATGCATATATTTCATATGCAACACCTTCAACTCTCTCCTCCGTCCCCCAGCACCTCCTCCCTCCCCACTCATCTCAGCTGAAGACTTCGCCTCATTTTTCAAGCAGAAAATTGAGAACATCAGAGACAATTTTAGTAAACAACCCCCAGAACCCTTCCTCCCAACTACCCAGCCCTCCACCTCCAAAACCAACTTCTCCACCATTACAGAAGACGGACTCTCCACTCTACTCTCAAGATCGCATCTCACCACCTGTGCACTTGACCCACTCCCATCCCACTTCATCCCAAACCTCACCACAGTCTTCATCCCAACCCTAACCCATCTCTTTAACCTATCACTAACAACTGGCATTTTCCCCTCAAGCTTTAAACATGCCACAATCACACCTATCCTCAAAAAGCCCTCTCTTGACCCATCCTCTGTATCTAGCTATCGCCCTATATCACTTCTCCCCTTTGCCTCAAAACTACTGGAACAACATGTCCATACTGAACTGTCCTCCCATCTATCTTCCTGCTCCTTCTTCGACCGCTTTCAATCAGGCTTCCGGTCACACCACTCCACTGAAACTGCCCTAACTAAGGTCACCAATGACCTATTAACCGCCAAGAGCAAGCAACACTACTCTGTCCTCCTCCTCCTGGACCTGTCCTCTGCCTTTGACACAGTGGACCATTCCCTGCTGCTGCAGACCCTCTCATCCCTTGGCATCACAGAATTGGCCCTATCCTGGATCTCATCATACCTAACTGACCGTACATTCAGCGTCTCCCACTCACACACCACCTCCTCACCTCGCCCCCTATCTGTCGGAGTCCCACAAGGTTCAGTTCTAGGACCCCTGCTCTTCTCCATCTACACCTTTGGCCTGGGACAGCTCATAGAATCTCACGGCTTTCAGTATCATCTCTATGCTGACGACACACAGATCTACATCTCTGGACCAGATATCACCTCCCTACTAACCAGAATCCCTCAATGTCTGTCTGCTATTTCATCCTTCTTCTCCACTAGATTTCTAAAACTTAACATGGACAAAACAGAATTCATCATCTTTCCCCCATCTCACGCGATCTCCCCAACGAACCTATCCATTACAGTAAACGGCTGCCCACTCTCCCCAGTCCCACAAGCCCGCTGTCTTGGGGTAATCCTTGACACTGATCTCTCCTTTAAACCACATATCCAAACCCTTTCCACTTCCTGCCGCCTCCAACTCAAAAATATTTCACGGATCCGCACATTCCTAAACCAAGAATCTGCAAAAACCCTAGTCCATGCCCTCATCATCTCCCGCCTTGACTACTGTAACCTCCTGCTCTGTGGCCTCCCCTCTAACACTCTTGCACCCCTCCAATCTATTCTAAACTCTGCTGCCCGACTAATCCACCTGTCCCCCCGCTATTCCCCTGCCTCTCCCCTCTGTCAATCCCTGCACTGGCTCCCCATCACCCAGAGACTCCAGTACAAAAGCCTAACCATGACATATAAAGCCATCCACAACCTGTCTCCTCCATACATCTGTGACCTCGTCTCCCGGTACTTTCCTGCACGCAACCTCCGATCCTCACAAGATCTCCTTCTCTACTCCCCTATTATCTCCTCTTCCCACAATCGCATACAAGATTTCTCTCGTGCATCCCCCCTACTCTGGAATGCTCTACCACAACATATCAGACTCTCGCCTACCATCGAAACCTTCAAAAAGAACCTGAAGACCCACCTCTTCCGACAAGCCTACAACCTGCAGTAACCACCGATTGACCAAACCGCTGCACGGCCAGCTCTACCCTCACCTAATGTATCCTCACCCATCCCTTGTAGATTGTGAGCCCTCGCGGGCAGGGTCCTCTCTCCTCCTGTACCAGTTGTGACTTGTATTTTTCAAGATTATTGTACTTGTTTTATTATGTATACCCCTCCTCACATGTAAAGCGCCATGGAATAAATGGCGCTATAATAATAAATAATAATAATAATAATAATAATATGCAGTGTATGGTCCTGATATTATCTATACTATCCTTATATACAGTGTATGGTCCTGATATTATCTATACTGTCCTCATATGCAGTGTATGGTCCTGATATTGTCTATACTATCCTTATATACAGTGGACGGTTGTGAAATTATCTATACTGACCTTATATACAGTGTATGGTGCTCATATTATCTATACTATCCTTATATACAGTGTATGGACCTGATATTATCTATACTATCCTTATATACAGTGTATGGTCGTGATATTATCTATATTATCTTTATATACAGTGTATGGTCGTGATATTATCTATACTGTCCTTATATAGAGTGTATGGTCCTGATATTATCTATACTGTCCTCATATGCAGTGTATGGTCCTGATATTGTCTATACTATCCTTATATACAGTGGACGGTTGTGAAATTATCTATACTGACCTTATATACAGTGTATGGTGCTCATATTATCTATACTATCCTTATATACAGTGTATGGACCTGATATTATCTATACTATCCTTATATACAGTGTATGGTCGTGATATTATCTATATTATCTTTATATACAGTGTATGGTCGTGATATTATCTATACTGTCCTTATATAGAGTGTATGGTCCTGATATTATCTATACTATCCTTATATACAGTGTATGATCCTGATATTATACTGTCCTCATATGCAATGTATGGTCCTGATATTATCTATATACTATCCTTATTTTGAGTGTATGGTCCTGATATTATCTATACTGTGCTGATATGCAGTATATCGTCCTGATATTATCTATACTATCCTTATATACAGTGTATGATCCTGATATTTTCTATACTGTCCTTACATACAGTGTATGATCCTGGTATTATCTACACTGTCCTCATATGCAGTGTATGGTCCTGATATTATCTATACTATACTCATATACAGTGTATGGTCCTGATATTATCTATACTGTCCTTATATACAGTGTATGTCCTGATATTATCTACACTGTCCTCATATGCAGTGTATGGTCCTGATATTATCTACACTGTCCTCATATGCAGTGTATGGTCCTGATATTATCTATACTGTCCTCATATGCAGTGTATGGTTGTGATATTATCTATACTATCCTTATATACAGTGTATGGTCCTTATATTATCTATACTGTCCTCATATGCAGTGTATTGTCCTGATATTATCTATACTGTCCTTATATGCAGTGTATGGTCCTGATATTATCTATACTGTCCTCATATGCAGTTTATGGTCCTTATGTTATCTGTACTATCCTTATATAGAGTGTATGGTCCTGATGTTATCTGTACTGTCCTTATATACAGTGTATGGTCCTGATATTATCTATACTATCCTGATATGCAGTGAATGATCCTGATGTTATCTATACTGCCCTTATATACAGTGTATGGTTTTGATATTATCTATACTATCTTTATATACAATGTATAATCCTGGTATTATCTATACTGTCCTTATATACAGTGTATGGTCCTGATATTATCTATACTATCTTTATATACAGTGTATAATCCTGATATTATCTATACTGTCCTTGTATACAGTGTATGGTCCTGATATTATCTATATTATTATTATTTATTGTTATAGCGCCATTTATTCCACGGCGCTTTACATGTAAGGAGGGGTATACATAATAAAAACAAGTACAATAATCTTGAACAATACAAGTCACAACTCTGTACAGGAGGAGAGAGGACCCTGCCCGGGAAGGCTCACAATCTACAAGGGATGGGTGAGGATACAGTAGGTGAGGATAGAGCTGGTCATGCAGCAGTTTGGTCAATCGGTGGTTACTGCAGGTTATAGGCTTGCCAGAAGAGGTGGGTCTTCAGGCTCTTTTTGAAGGTTTCGATGGTGGGTGAGAGTCTGATATGTTGGGGTAGAGGGTTCCAGAGTAGGGGTGATACGCGAGAGAAATCTTGTATACGATTGTGGGAAGAGGAGATAAGAGGGGAGTAGAGAAGGAGATCTTGTGAGGATCGGAGGTTGCGTGTAGGTAAGTACCGGGAGACGAGGTCACAGATGTATAGAGGAGACAGGTTGTGGATGGCTTTGTATGTCATGGTCAGGGTTTTGCACTGGAGTCTCTGGGCAATGGGGAGCCAGTGAAGGGATTGACAGAGGGGAGAAGCTGGGGAATAGTGGGGGGACAGGTGGATTAGTCGGGCAGCAGAGCTTAGAATAGATTGGAGGGGTGCAAGAGTGTTCGAGTGGAGGCCACAGAGCAGGAGGTTGCAGTAGTCAAGGTGAGAGATGATGAGGGCATGGACTAGGGTTTTTTCAGATTCTTGGTTGAGGAATGAACGGATTCGTGAAATATTTTTGAGTTGAAGTCGGCAGGAAGTGGAAAGGGCTTGGATATGTGGTTTGAAGGAGAGATCAGCATCAAGGATTACACCGAGGCAGCGAGCTTGTGGGACTGGGGAGAGTGGGCAGCCATTTACTATAATGGATAGATTCGTTGGGGGGGGTCTCGAGAGATGGGGGAAAGATGATGAATTCTGTTTTGTCCATGTTAAGTTTCAGAAATCTAGCGGAGAAGAAGGATGAAATAATGGACAGACATTGAGGGATCTGTCTATACTGTCCTTATATACAGTGTATGATCCTGATATTATCCATAATATCCTTATATACAGTGTATGATCCTAATGTTACGCCCAACCATGGCGCATGTGGATTTAAGAACCCACTATGCCACAGGTCCGGGCATACCCAGGAAGGGGCGTAACTAAGCAGCTGTCTTGGTGTTCACTGGAGTTTGTAGTGGTGAGGTCAGGCTTGTGCGGCAGGTAGCCTCCAGATACGACTCGTAGCAGAACCCGATACTGCAGCTGCTGATCCCACATGTCAGGTACGCTGACACTGATTCAGGACTTAGTTAAGACATGCCGATCTATGATACTGGATCAGGGTTTGGCCACTCATGAACCGGGGTATCAGGTTCAATTACTGGCCGTAAAGGGACCAGGGGATTCTGGGTACAGGACTGGTGACACAGGAGACAATATTCGGACTCTGGCCACTTCGGGACAAGGGGACGTGGGTCAGGTACTGGCCACTCCAGCACCAGAGGACAAGGTTTATGCACTGGCTGCTCCAGCACCAGGGGACAAGGTTTAGGCACTGGCCTCTCCGACACCAGGGGATAAGGTTTAGGTACTAGTCTCTCCAAGACCAGGGGACAAGGTTTAGGCAGGGCCACTCAGGGACCAGGGGATGAGGTTCAGACACTGGCTGCTCCGGGACGAGGTTCAGGCACTGGGTGCTTTGGGACCAGGGGATGAGGTTCAGACCCTGGCCACTCCAGGACCACTTGACTATGGACACAGCACTGTCCACTCTGGGACCAGGTGACTACGAATACAGGCCACTCCGGGGCCAAGGGATACAGGTTCAGGACACTGGCCGCACCGGGACCAGGGGACCTCACAACTCACTAGTATTACACTTTACTGACTAGTGATTCTACTTGTTGCTTGGCAATTTCCTAGGGAGAGGGAGTCGTTTATAGAAGATGCCTTCCAGCTATTGGCCGGGAGACATCTTGCAGGTGTATTACTTATGCTAAATGCCTCTCAGCAACAAGCTGAGGGCATTTAGCAAAATGCGTGCACTGCTCCTTTAAGAACGTGAAAGCGTGCCATCGGGACTGCAGCGCGTACACAGGAAGCAGAAGAACACTGGGGACCACGTCAAGGGCCAGGGCGGTGAGTAACCCGGCGCCCCTGCTTGGAGGGAGAAGGGGACACCATGCAGAGGCGCCACACCTAATACTACATACACTGCGTGCAGAATTATTAGGCAAGTTGTTTTTTGGATCACATGATACTTTTTATACATGTTTTCCTACTCCAAGCTTTTCAGGCTTGGGAGCCAACTACAAATTAAGTAAGGGGATGTGCATCTCTGTAATGAGGAGGGGTGTTGTCTAATGACATCAAAACCCTATATAAGGTGTGCTGAATTATTAGGCAACTTCCTTTCCTTTGGCAAAATGGGTCAGAAGAGAGATTTGACGGGCTCTGAAAAGTCCAAAATTGAGAGATGTCTTGCAGAGGGATGCAGCAGTCATGAAATTGCCAAACTTTTGAAGCGTGATCACCGAACAATCAAGCGTTTTATGGCAAATAGCCAACAGGGTCGCAAGAAGCGTGTTTGGCAAAAAAGGCGCAAAATAACTGTCCATGAATTGAGGAAAATCAAGTGTGAAGCTTCCAAGATGCCGTTTGCCACCAGTTGTGCTATATTTCAGAGCTGCAACATTACTGGAGTAACAAAAAGCACAAGGTGTGCAATACTCAGGGACATGGCCAAGGTAAGGAAGGCTGAAAAACGACCACCTTTGAACAAGAAACATAAGATAAAATGTCAAGACTGGGCCAAGAAATATCTTAAGACTGACTTTTCAAAGGTGTTATGGACTGATGAAATGAGAGCGACTCTTGAAGGGCCAGATGGATGGGCCAGAGGCTGGATCAGTAAAGGGCAGAGAGCTCAACTCCGACTCAGGCGCCAGCAAGGTGGAGGTGGGGTACTGGTATGGGCTGGTATCATCAAAAATGAACTTATGGGACCTTTTTGGGTTGAGGATGGAGTGAACCTAAAACTGCCAGACCCCAGTTTCTGGAAGACAACTTCTTCAAGTAGTGGTACAGGAAGAAGGCGGTATCGTTCAATAAAAACATGATTTTCATGCAGGACAATGCTCCATCAGATGCCTCCAACTACTCCACAGCGTGGCTGGCCAGTAAAGGTCTCAAAGAAGTAAAAATAATGACATGGCCCCCTTGTTCATCTGATCTGAACCCCATAGAGAACCTGTGGTCCCTCATAAAATGTGAGATCTACAGGGAGGGAAAACAGTCCACCTCTCGGAACAGTGTCTGGGAGGCTGTGGTGTTGTGAATTCTGTTGTCGGGCTCCCTCCTGTGGTCATGAATGGTACTTCGGCTGGTTCTGTCCATGGACTTCCTCTGGTGGGTGTTTCTGAGTTTCCTTCCACAGGTGACGAGGTTAATTCGTTAGCTGGCTGCTCTATTTAACTCCACTTAGATCTTTGCTCCATGCCACCTGTCAATGTTCCAGTATTGGTCTAGTTCACTCCTGGATCGTTCTTGTGACCTGTCTTCCCAGCAGAAGCTAAGTTCCAGCTTGTATTTCTTTGGTTTGCTATTTTTCTGTCCAGCTTGCTATTTTTATTGTTGTCTTGCTTGCTGGAAGCTCTGGGACGCAGAGGGAGCGCCTCCGCACCGTGAGTCGGTGCGGAGGGTCTTTTTGCGCCCTCTGCGTGGTCTTTTTGTAGGTTTTTGTGCTGACCGCAAAGTAACCTTTCCTATCCTCGGTCTGTTCAGTAAGTCGGGCCTCACTTTGCTAAATCTATTTCATCTCTGTGTTTGTATTTTCATCTTTACTCACAGTCATTATATGTGGGGGGCTGCCTTTTCCTTTGGGGAATTTCTCTGAGGCAAGGTAGGCTTTATTTTTTTATCTTCAGGGCTAGCTAGTTCCTTAGGCTGTGCCGAGTTGCATAGGGAGCGTTAAGGCCCCGTCACACATAGCGACGCTGCAGCGATACCGACAACGATCCGGATCGCTGCAGCGTCGCTGTTTGGTCGCTGGAGAGCTGTCACACAGACAGCTCTCCAGCGACCAACGATCCCGAGGTCCCCGGTAACCAGGGTAAACATCGGGTAACTAAGCGCAGGGTCGCGCTTAGTAACCCGATGTTTACCCTGGTTACCATCGTTAAAGTAAAAAAAAAACAACCGCTACATACTTACCTATCGCTGTCTGTCCTCGGCGCTCTGCTTCTCTGGTCTGGCTGTGAGCACAGTGGCCAGAAAGCAGAGCGGTGACGTCACTGCTCTGCTTTCCGGCTGACCGGCGCTCACAGCCAGACCAGAGAAGCTGAGCGCCGAGGACAGACAGCGATAGATAAGTATGTAGTGTTTGTTTTTTTTTACTTTTAGGATGGTAACCAGGGTAAACATCGGGTTACTAAGCGCGGCCCTGCGCTTAGTTACCCGATGTTTACCCTGGTTACCAGCGAAGACATCACTGAATCGGCGTCACACACGCCGATTCAGCGATGTCAGCGGGACCTCAACGATCAAAAAATGGCCCAGGCCATTCCGACACGACCAGCGATCTCACAGCAGGGGCCTGATCGCTGGTACGTGTCACACATAGCGAGATCGCTACTGAGATCGCTGTTGCGTCACAAAACTCAGCGATCTCGCTAGCGATCTCGCTGTGTGTGACGGGGGCTTTAGGCGCAATCCACTTCTATTTCTAGTGTGTTTGATAGGATTAGGGATTGCGGTCAGCAGAGTTCCCACGTCCCAGAGCTCGTCCTTTATTATCAGTAACTATCAGGTCATTCCGTGTGCTCTTAACCACCAGGTCCATTATTGTCCTGACCACCAGGTCATAACACTGTGGTGGCTGCTGCACGCAATGTTGATCGTAAACAGATCAAGCAACTGACAGAATCTATGGATGGAAGGCTGTTAGTGTCATCATAAAGAAAGGTGGCTATATTGGTCACTCATTTTGAGGGGGTTTGTTTTTGCATGTCAGAAATGTTTATTTCTAAATTTTGTGCAGTTATATTGGTTTACCTGGTGAAAATAAACAAGTGAGATGGGAATATATTTGGTTTATCAAGTTGCCTAATAATTCTGCACAGTAATAGTTACCTGCACAAACAGATATCCTCCTAAG